>NW_022282055.1:0-8713 GCF_004355925.1 Anarrhichthys ocellatus | reverse complement strand
TCTGATCCACACTCCGGAGCAGAAGGTGGCGGTAATGCACCAATAAACTGGATGACAACTACTGTAAAACCAGAAGAAGTTATTTTAGGTGTGTGCGCGTGCGTTACCCTCTGTGCTCCAGTGTTTTCATGTTGGGGACAAGGTGCTGACGTCTTCTCCATTGAACGTCTTCAGGATGGTCGTCTTACCCGCGTTGTCCAGACCTCTGCACGAGCCAGGTTAAAGAAGGAACGCACACTTTTAAATATCCTAGTTAATTAAATTAAGACGTTAGTGGCTCTCAGAACCCCAGGTTTAGTGAACCAACAAGGCTTCTCTGTTCTGTTCGAGGTAAGACTTCTCGCATTGCTGGTTAGAGCTCCTTCACTTTGAAACTTGTACTTCATAATAGATAATACTTGATGCATTGAGAATACATTGCATCGCTTCTGCTTTGCATACTTCTCAACCTAGTTACAGGACCACGTTTTGTTTAAGCTGGCAGCTTCTGTGCAGCGTTTCAGTGACTCACCGACCAGAGTTCATCACAATCCTTAACCATCCGGCACTAAAACGCATTATTTTGAACTTATTAGTTCACTGAACATGAACGACAAAGTGTCTTCTAGATGTTGCACGGAGTATTTAGTGTGTAACACAAGTTAAACACGTTCTTGTTGAACTCTTCCAGCAATGGCCGCTGCACGTTTGGTGCGGCTGCCAGCAGTGTCTCTCAATGATGATAATTACACAGACCTGTACTGAATGACTGTGACTGCATTGAATTATTCTGATGTGAGACACTGGTTATATGTAAATGTATTTATTTTTATTGACTCGTGCCATCCTGAACTCTGCTCGTGGAGGGTCACGTGTTACCCGGCCACATGAAGTTAGCCTGCTAGCTAACGCTTCATGCTAAAGCAATGCTTTCTGTTTTACAGATGGAGACGAAACATCCAGAAACTGCTTGCTGCCAAGGTAATTTATCTACACCACGTGGCTCGTTGGGACATGCTGTAGCATCACATGGGTATTATTATATTGATGCTTTTGGGTTAACTCGACATAACCCTGAGGCCTTAATGCTACAATGATGTTCAAATTGAACTCTCTCACTGAAACTCTTTTGAGGAAACTTCACACCAAATTCTGAGTAGCATTAAACATATCTTATATGTGAGATGCGTGAAGTCGTCCTAAAACTCATGACATTGGTTTTTTCCCCTCCAGGTGTGAGGAGACTGTGGCTGAACTCTACATGAGGTAATTTAAAGATCAGCTCTTCAGATCAGAACCTGTTGACTCTGGCTGTCCAGTGATGAATCCATGAATTTTCTACCTGAATCAGCATTTGAAGAAGAAACTTCTTTACCAGATTCTGAGAAGCATAAAAATCACATTTTGTTAAATGGTAATATTAAAAAGGTCCACGTCTAAATCTGAGCTCTCCTCCTCCAGATGTTCACGGCCGATCACAGTTGAGGATCAAGAATGAAGGACGTCTGCAGGTGAGCGCGACTGAAGCTAGAAGGAACCGTCAGATTCCACAAGGGCCATAAATGATGATGTTTTTAATAGACAAGCATATGGCTGATTTTTGTGATGCGAGGTTATTAACCTGATGAGCCCTTGAGAATACTGAAGCTCAGATTTACCCCTCACTTTATGGCTAACTCTGATGTTTCTTTTCAGGTTCTGCACGGTCGACTCACTAACCTCTGCAAAGTGCACAATGGTGAGAAAAGCATGGAGTTATTTGAGTTTATTCAGTGGCGGTGTGTAAACATGATGAGTACAGAAGACAAGCATATACCTGATTAAAATGAAGCCAGCCTTCTATCTGATTACCCCTTGTAGAATAAATATAGTTTAAATTCCTCTGCATGTGATTTACACCATGTTGTTTCTCTGGTAGGTGTGTCTGTTACCAGATGCTTGAAGAAGGATGTCACCTACAAGTCATCATGTAAGTCTGAGTGTTTGTTTCAAGTTGGATGAAATGCCTCCTGCAGAGAATCTGAAGTGTTAGTTTTGTAACACTGTATTGATTACAGCATGTTAAGTTGTTTGAGAGGATGTACATAGGGTACATGTCGTCATAATGCAGTTTCAATGATGATGAACTTAGCTCACTTTGAACCAATGTGAAACGACACGAACTTCTGAGCAACTGCATTATTTTAGATTTCAGTGCCGGTTTACCTTCTGGATTGTATTTAACTTATGATGCAGCAACGATCCTATTCTAAACTTTTAATTTTCATCTCTTGCAACAGATGATTCATTCACTACTTCAACACGATTGTGGTCTAGTTGAAGGTAAGATATAAACATTTAGAGGATTGGTACCTGTAGCCTTTATTCCCAGACCTGCTGAAAATGATGAGATATATATGGAATCTCGTTCGTCTGAACTAATGTTGAGAAATATCATATCTGACATCAGCGAAGGTCATTTTAAGTTGTAATGATGTAATACGAGTAACAATCCTATTCTAAACTTGTTGCACATCTGTATCAGTCGCGTGATCTGTTCATTCAGATTTGTTTGAAAGTCAATGTAGACTTGAACATTGTGCTGTTTCCTTTGCATGTGCAGTAAATTTGTTCTCTTGCCAACAGATGATTCATTCACTACTTCAACACGATGGTGGTGAAGTTGAGGGTAAGATATAAACATTTAGAGGGTTGGTACCTGTAGCCTTGATTCCCAAACCTGCTGAAAGTGATGATAAATTTGGAATGTGGTTCGTCTGAACTAAAATTGAGAATATCTGACATCAGCGAAGGTAAACAGTGAGTAGTGTTTGTTTGTGTCCTCAGATCTGACTGTAGTCTGTTGCAGGTGTCTGGCTTTGGAAGATGCTGACATCTTCTCCACAGCAAAGGTGTTCATCCAGGTGAGTGAGCTCTTTAAATGTTAACTAGGTGATTGACACCCAGTCTGAAGTTTATAGTCTGATTTACAACTAGAAATGTTTCCTTCGTGATGACATCCGCACACGTCTTACGCCTTGGTTCAACGCCAGAACCTGAAAAGGTGGACCCACTGGTGTTACCTTGGCAATAAGGGGAAGACACGTTGGGGTTACCAACAGTCTGAATGGAAACTAAACATGGATTTGACTAAATAATGAAATTGTGACTCTGCCTGCCAGGCAGATGTGGGTGATAATGGAGGTTTAGAACATGATGTAGTGTCAGACCAGTGCTTTGAATAGAAAAATCTAAATATGTCGTCTCTTTAGCTGCTGAAGTCAAAGTGTCCTAACGAGTTCCTTGTCTTCAGCCAGTAGGACGAGCTGCCTGAAAAGCTGTGGATGAAAATGGACACGGTATGTTTGAATCTCAACCGCCACAGTGACACTATTGTAGAGTGAGATGATTAATCCTATGCAGTCAACAGTCCCCATGCTCCAGGTACCAGACTATCCATGCATGAAACAATCAACCCTGTTGGTCCGATCAGACACTGAGAACCCTGAAACAAGCGATCAGGTGTAAAGTGATCTCCGGCTCCCTGAAGGGTTCTGATGGTGTGGGTTGTTTGTTACCTGGATAATGACTGATAACACTTGCTGATCACATTCTTAACACTAGTTCTGTGCATCAACAGACGTGTAAACTTAATAACTTTTCTTCTTATTCTTTGTTCTTAGAAGTCAACCTCTATGCTGAACGGAGTATGACGTCATCTGGATTGCCCAGACTTGTAAGTTGTAGATGTCTGTCTGTGATTCTTAAAGGAACAGTGTGTAGGTTTTAGGAGAAGTTGTCAGAAATTGAATGTAATCAGCGGGGGAGGGGGGAATGTGTTAAAAGTATTTCTTTCACCTCAAACCTGTCATGGCACTCTGCCGTTGGGAGGAGTTGCAGTTGGATACGATCGTGCCACTAAATCTTACACACTGCTCCTTCAGTAGAAGTGATGAGTTTGTTATTACCGCCCCAGTCTGATAATTCATGACTGATTGGTACCCCTCTGATCACACTAGAGCTAATAATGTAGTCGTTCACATTAATCAAACTGGATGGACTAACCCGTTTCAATGGTTACAGGTTTGGTGTCGACCTCTTCGGTGTGGTGAACAGCGGACCGTTGCAGGTAAATGACAGAGTCTAGTAATGTTTCTGGGATTGTAGGTGTGATGTGGACATACCCTCCAGTCAAGAGTGTCCCACCAGGTGCCTCTTTCTCCTCCAGTCAGCCTCCTCTCCTGTTGACCCTGTACGGCACTGAGAACCCCGACTCCCTCCTTCAGGTCAAGGGATATATTAAAGATGTATATAATAAATGTGTTTATAGCTAGATGAATACATGTATAGCAATATTATTCTATATACATTAGTGGTTAGTTTAGAATGTAGATGGATATGTGTCGGGTGTAAAGTGACCTGTAGGAGTTCTGATGGAGAGGGCGCTGACTGTGACGGCATGACTGAGAACCAACCTGTGATTACATCCCAGAAGTTAAATCCTACCTTGTATTCTAATTTAACATTGTACTGGAAACTTGTACTGAAGCATGGTGTCCTGGCAAAGAAAGGCAGCATTAACAGTTTCAGACAAACGGGATGGAAACATTGTACAATGTACAAAAGATTTGACAACACAGAATTGACTTTATGTAATGGTAGTATAACACACTTAAGACTACTGCATTGAGGTGATAAATTAATGAAATGGTGGCAGAGGATCACATTCTTTGCAGCATGTTGTGGATTCATAAGGACGCATTTTATAATAAATCTAATTGTAAAGGTTGAAAGTGGACACATAGGAGTGTGACAAGTGTGGCCCATAATCATTATTTATATATAACTATTTATTTTAGGTCATGCAGTGTGAAGTTATCACATGGTCTCGATCGTGTGCTCCCTGTCCGCTCATGTTGGTGAGTATTCAACGTTCAGAAATGTTTATATTACTTGCTCGTTAATTAAAGTAGAAGTGATGAGTTTGTTATTACCGCCCCAGTCTGATAATTCATGACTGATTGGTACCCCTCTGATCACACTAGAACTAATAATGTAGTCGTTCACATTAATCAAACTGGAATGACTAAGGCTCGTCTCTTGTTGCAGGTTTGGTGATGCTGTCCAACTCTTCAGTTTGGGGAACAGCAGAGATGCTTTAAACTGCTGCAGGTAAATGAGAACATATAGTAATGTTTCTGGGATTGGGGATATGATGACTACAGGTCCGTCAGTCAAGGGCTAAGCAGCCCCTTACTCCTCCAGTGGGCTGCCCCTCCTGTTGACCCTGTATGGCACTGAGGACCCTGACCTCCCTCAGGTGTAAAGTGACCTGCTGGAGTTCTGATGGAGTGGGAGTGCTCGCTGTGAGTGCATGACTGAGAATTTCTCTGATCGCATCCCAGAAGCTAAATCCTACAGTTACACAGCTTGCAATTTGTATACCAGTCAAAAGCATGTGACCATAATGTGGTTAATACGGTTTGAATTGTACAATCTGGTATTTTATGTTTCAACAATGGTGAAGACAAAGAGGACAGGTGACTAAACAACGGTTTAAATTAGAAAATTCTCCAAAGAGGCAAACTATTATTGGCTATGATGGTTAAAAACATTATCTGATGGTAAAATGCAGCCAGAAGAGACAACTGTCTCTACAGCATGTGGATTCACAAGGAATCCAGATTTTGTAAATTGTAGATCTACTTTCCAAAGATGTTGTGAGCACTAGAACGACTTTGTCTGAAACAAGTTTCAAAATGATTCACGTCAGTTCTTTAATGAAATGTTTTTAAATATTACCGCCCAATCTGAGACGTTGTGACTGATTGGTATCCACTCTGCTTACAGACTAGGATCTTTTGTCTTGTGTTGGTGCACATTTTGATGTCTTGTGTTTGTGATCTTGTCAGTCCTGCTGGGTCTGCTGCTGACTGCTTCTGGAGTTTATGGTAAGAATTGACAACTTAAGCTTCAATATTTTCATCTAGAAGTGATGAGTTTCTTTTTACCGCCCCAGTCTGAAAATTCATGACTGATTGGTACCTCTCTGATCAACATGTTGACTTTAATGTTATGGTGTAAGTTTATGCCGCTTGTTTCTAAAATGATGTCCGTCTTTACAGACTCCGGCCAGACCGTGGACTCATCAGTCGTCTCATGCTGCAGGAAGTTTCCCAAAAGCTCCAGGAATACTTCAGAAGACATGTTTACATATTCATAAGTACCAATGATAACCTGTAGTTTGAACAGGACAGTTGTGTGCCTTGAATGATGCATTATTTGGTCCATGGACCGTTTAATGCGTTCACTTGAATGTGCATTTCCAGTTAACTGGAAAATATTTTCAAATAAATTTGTCAAACTCATAAAAGTGTGTTTTTTTTTTTTGTTTTGTTTTTTTTGTTTTTTTTCCCCCGTTTTTTATTCTCCATATAGCATATTTTATATCCCAGGATGCAAGAGACTGCAGTGTAAATCTGAAACTGCTACAAATGGCCATCAGGTTTTCTGTCACTTACTTTATTCACATCAGTATAATTGAGTTTTAAGTGATGTAGTTGAACAGTCATGTGCTGAGGTATATTAAACCTGTACTTCTCATGTGGCCTTGATAGGATTTGTGTTGGATTGCGGCAGCATAGCATACGGATCAGCAGCCAAATCTCTAATTGGTAAATTGGATGTGGTTCAGGCACAGGCATTAAGAGTATGTAGTGGAGCATTTAAAACATCGGCAATACCTGTCCTGCAGGTAGAAATGGGAGAAATGCTGCTGGATTTAAGGAGAAAGCAACTAATTTCGAACTACTGACCTAATTTACAGGGACACGATGAGCTCACTCTACCTGTCAGCCCCTCCCTTCTCATCAGTCTAACTCCCTTCACCTGTTCACTCGCCTGCGTCTGATCACTAATCAAGCCACTATATAGACTCCTGCCTCTCAAACACTCAATACCAGATTGTTCTTTGATACTCGATGCCAGACCTTCCAGCGCCTTATCCCGGGCTGATTTCCTGTTGACCCTTCCTGCCCCTGATGTGCCTGGCTCGCCTGACTCGCCAGCCTTTTGTTGCTGACTTGGAATCATTCTGCCTGCTCTTTCTGCTGCTCTGCCAGAGACTTTGCTGTAACAGTCTGTACCTGGTGAGTTTACATTAAAAGCCAACGATTCCTGGAATCCTGTGTGCTGCAACCGGTTACAGTTGCAGGTGGAATGAGAGGAGTCGGAGACAAAACTTTGGTCTGTCTAAGCCCTTCAGTAGTTTACCCAGTGATGGCTCCATGGACACTTGTGTGGCCTGGTATAGATTGGTATTTGTTAGATGTCAAAGAAAAGGATATAGTTGATTTGTTGGGTGCATTTGAATATTGTGTAGTAAGAGTACAGTGTTTATACACAGGTTTCCTAGCACAATCTGTAAATCTGAGACGAGTGGCAAGATTTGGGGTGGCAATACCAGCTAAAGGAATTGGACTCAACAGAACATCCCATAATCTAGAGGTTTACACAGTGGAGATGGAGCCAGTGCTGGTTGCACTATGATGGGTGAAAAAAACAGGTGTTTTGTGCCGACTCATCTTCAGCCCTTGCAAGTTTAAGGTCTCTTCATTTGAACAGCTGTCAAGACATACCGTATGAAGTCCTTCAGTCAGCTAAAGAATAACTAATTCGGGAGCTCAGGTTAAATTCCTGTGTACCAGCACATGTAGGGAGAGAGGGTGGATGAGTTGGCTTTAAAGAAAGGAAATGAATGTTGGCATCAGTGAGGCAGATGTCAAATGTATTATCTGGGAAAATATCAACCAAATGTGGCAAACTAGGCAGGACAGAGAGGAGAAAGGGAGACATTTATATCGTATTCAAGAGAGTCAAAGTTACCAGGGTTGGAATAGGAGAGAGGAAACTGTTGACAAGGTTACAGTTGGGCCGTAATGCAATAAACAAAACACTGAAAATGATAGAAAACACCAGACAGAGTTGTGTGGAGAAGAGGAGTCAGTTGAGCACGTAGTGGTGTGTCTGAGATGCAGATACAGATGGTGAGGAATAATCTGAGGGAGTTAGAGGTGCATGAATGCACATTAAAAGGAGTACTGAGCACGGGTTAGGGTACTATTAGCTTTATTAAGGAACACAGGTTTTTTTTTTTGTAACAGGGTATGATTGAAATGCAGGGATAAGGTACAAGGGTGCTGTTTTTTTTATTATCATTTTGTTTTGGGGTAATTATTGTAAGTCTATTGTCTGATCCACACTCCGGAGCAGAAGGTGGCGGTAATGCACCAATAAACTGGATGACAACTACTGTAAAACCAGAAGAAGTTATTTTAGGTGTGTGCGCGTGCGTTACCCTCTGTGCTCCAGTGTTTTCATGTTGGGGACAAGGTGCTGACGTCTTCTCCATTGAACGTCTTCAGGATGGTCGTCTTACCCGCGTTGTCCAGACCTCTGCACGAGCCAGGTTAAAGAAGGAACGCACACTTTTAAATATCCTAGTTAATTAAATTAAGACGTTAGTGGCTCTCAGAACCCCAGGTTTAGTGAACCAACAAGGCTTCTCTGTTCTGTTCGAGGTAAGACTTCTCGCATTGCTGGTTAGAGCTCCTTCACTTTGAAACTTGTACTTCATAATAGATAATACTTGATGCATTGAGAATACATTGCATCGCTTCTGCTTTGCATACTTCTCAACCTAGTTACAGGACCACGTTTTGTTTAAGCTGGCAGCTTCTGTGCAGCGTTTCAGTGA
>NW_022282054.1:0-8713 GCF_004355925.1 Anarrhichthys ocellatus | reverse complement strand
GAGGCCTTCATGGGTGAGGCCTTCATGGGTGAGGCCTTCATGGGTGACTTTCCCATAAAACCTTTTTCATGGCCTCGGGGAGGAGAAAGGGCTGCAGGGAGACAAGGTGAGATACTTACTGTACACGAGTACTCCACATTTACAAGTTGACAATTTGATTGTAATATTTTATTCAACAATTTTTCTGCATTATTTATACAAAACTTAAATATCTTCAGGTTTGATTTTAACTGACCAATCACTAGAGATGTCGGGGTTGTTGTCCCATATAGACCCGGTGTTTATTCTGGGAGTACAATGTTTTAGATTACGTGTAAGGGTTAAAGATTCACAATGAATTGAAAAGAAGTGGCAGTCGTAGCTTAACGTTATGTACACAAATGAGGAAGACTCGAGAAGAGTAAAGAGGGCCCGTGACTCGCCGACAAACAGAAGCTATGCCAGAGTCTCTACCCAGCATCTATTAGCCGTATGACAGAGTTAAATAATATATTTTCCAAACATCAAAGCAGTGCTGTTCAGATTTCAAAGTAATTGGTACTTTTAATCAATTTAGAACAGTCTTGTTAGTAGCTTTAATGTCATCTGTAGCGGTCTCCAATGATGTATTTTTTAGTCCCGTGTTCCTGCTGACGATGGCTTGACACTGGGCGTTAGTACCACCCATGGCGCTGATTGGCTAATCGTTGTTCAACCCTGTGGCACACGTTAGCTTGAGCATTTTTTTTTTTATGGATAGACCGCTGTTTCATGTCACGATGGTGGACAAGTCAGTCAACTTGAACACAGTGGAGTGGGCGGATTCAAAAGGTCTGGACCCAGATGAGCCATTGTCACTAATATAACATGAAATTAAACAAATAAAGACTCTACTGATTGCACTATAACATTGTAAGACTCAAAAAAATTATATATAAGTATTGTCATATTCATTCCACACATTGTTCTTCCTGTCAAATTTGGTGCCTATTACCCCAAATGCAAGTTGACGGCCAACAAAATGAGATTCAGATATGCTAGTAGCGGCTAATGTGGGCTTGAGCAGACGGCCTCAAGCAGAAACGAGGAGTGTATTCATATTCCTGAAATAATTTTCTTCATCGACCGTCTAAAAGTTTCACAAACTGTGAGCTACTCATTTCCTCAAATCCCATGTAAAGGTTATGAAGAACAGTAGTTGAGGCGGACAAATTAATTTGCAGATACCGATACGTATCCGATAGACCACCTACCAGTTCACCAGGCTCTACAAACTGAAACACTTTAGAAAAATGATTTCAGCAATTATAAAACACTAGTGATACTCTTACCTCATGTAAGCAGCTGCCAAAATTATAAGCTGCCCGAGAAAGTTAAACTCTCCCCACAGATCTCCCCGTAGAATTACTCATCTCCCTGTTAATAACATCAGTTTGTGCCAAAGAATGAAACAGTTTTTCTTCTTATGCAACAACGCCAATCAATTATTCATTTCATAATTACTGTACTTGTGCCGTCTGGTAGAAGGAAAACGAATAATTAAGATTAGTTATCAGAATATCAAAAGGACCTACACATTTATTTGTGAATACTATTCTTAACCTGTAAAGATTTCATATTTAGTTTGAGGTTAAGAGGGTATTACGCTCATTTTCAAAAAAGTAAAATAGTTATTTTAAATAGGCAGAAGAATATATTAAAGTATGCATGAAGCTCAGATGCTTTTAATAATCTAATATTTTTATCATGGTGTGTAATAAAAACCCAATGTCTAATCAATCAAGCAGAGCTTTTTGACAACAGTGTCATGTGTTTAATTACTATATTTATATCATGTCATCAGTCATGCTAAGGCGTGCGCGTTCTCTGAGACCCAACATAAAATCTCACATTCCAAAAGAAAAAACACAACTACTAAGAACAAAGTAAAGAATAAGTTCCCTTTGTTTCAAAAACAACTAATCTGCTTTTACATTCATTTTACAAACGATAACGCCAGAAAACTTTTGAGAGTTCGAGGCAGCCCACTGAATCACAAGGTGTTATTCTCACCTCCCACGATAAAGTCGCATCAGCCCCATCATCAGTGATTCAGGCGAGACAGTTGGCTGTTGTCAAAATATATCGCAGGCAATGCCTCACTTTGGTACGATCATATTGAGGAACGGCATTTGCGGGAAGAACTGACGGGGATAAAATAATGTCATTCCACAGAGACCCCTCCCCCAATATGAGCTCCTGTACTGGAACACAACAAATACTCACCTCTGATACCCTCCTTTGCAGGGGTGTGCTATATACTCAAGTGTGTGTGTGTCATTCCTTGGGGAAATCACAGATTGAACAGCTATTTTCAGGCGAGGAGTAATTAACATCAATATTCATACACACGCAATCCGAATAGAGTGTTTAGAGGGAAGCAAAAGGAGAGAAAGAGTTGATAGGTGTTGACTTGGGGGAGATACTATAGGAAGAGAGAAAATGAGAAATATATAGACAAGAAAAAGGCAATAAATAGAGCAAGCGAGTGTGTAAAAGTGTGAGAGAGAGAGTGAGAGAGAGAGAGGATTGGGGGGAAAGAGTTGTGAGGACAAAGGAAACCTGCAGAGAATAGTTAGTGATGAATAATTAATATTTTTTTAACTGCACTTCAACGAGTGCAGATCTCTTCTTGGAATTTAAATATCACCTGCGAAACAATTTGAAGGTAGTCTATTTCAAGGGCTGATGCTGCCGATGAATATTTAAATGAGAACACAGAACTGTCAGTGACTACTGTGTCACAACCTTTGGCGCTACACCTAATGCTGGAGGAGGAATAGCTACAAATTAATTTCAGAATACCAAGAGTCAAATGTTGATGTTACAACGTTGCTTGTGACTGACGGAGCTTACAAGGCATGCCATGAACGATAATAAATGCTAAAAACATTTGAAAATATATTCCTTCAAACACTGCTGACACCACAGAAAAAAGAAATGACCACTTCCTCTCACCCAACGATGACAGAGGTCAGACTTCACTACAGAGCAGAATGCCCGGAGGTGACAGGGAGTGCTTTCCATTCAGCTAATTACACTTTCTCCTGTCCTCACCCTCCCCCCCCCTTCTTCTAGCCCTTGACCTGGAAAATAACCAAGGTCTTCATCAAAAGACGATACGTCTCGGAGAAGACGAGGAGCGTGGAACCACAGGGGTGTCCTATAAAGGCTTATCTGATAGGACAGAAAAGGAATAGACCGCAACATTGTTGCATAAATGAAATACTATAAATTGAGTAAATACTAGAAACAAATGGCACCAACATCAGCTCTAACCTTTTTTTAATATTTAACCAGAATCGCATATGAAATCAGCAAACAAATTTTATTTTCTTCCTTTCTGCTTTAAGTAAATCTTGGCTCAAGAGCGGCACAGTTGCAGTTATTAGTTCTGTAATATATCCAGCCTGAGCAGGATAAAGCTACTGTACCTGCAGCCTTTCACAGACAAATTGATCATTTTACTGCGCCATCTTGTCTGTTCCATTCTTTCAGCAATAAACACATTTATTTGTCCATTGGTGGCATTTATATCATGCCCTGACACAGCAATGGATCTGCAATTGCTACTGGAGCAGCAGCCTTCTCTTAAAAAAAATGACCCTGAGAGAGCGAGGATGTCCCATTTGGTAAATACAAGACATTACCGTCTTTGCTGAAGGACAGTGAAGTCTTCACACAGGCTGGCACCCAGACACTTAGAGAAAACAGCAGCCTACCCAGCCATTACATGGCCCCGCAGCTCATTGGAAATGCTTCATATGTTGCACTTAGCAATTTTGTAAATGAATGCATCGACTTACTGAAAAGGAATCAAAAACATTCAGCAGGAGAAAATACTTTGAGATGTTAAGGATGCTGCTCGTTTTGGGCTCTTAATGCAGGACCATGTCATCAACAGAACAATTACACCGAGGAGCAGGTTTTCTAGATCTGGAAGAATCTCTGAGGCAACACGATTCAAATGATATAAACTAGGAAGGCGTCTGATAACCTCCTGAATGCTAAGCCTCATCCTTGCTCAGTCAAATCTCTCTCTGTGTGTGTGCGCATCACTACAAGGGGATTCAGTCCACAACACAATATTCATGAAGCCATGAACTGGAGGAGCCATCGGCCCACACAAGCTCCCTCAGTCACAACACACTCACACACAATATGTACCAAGCACTCATTATCCACCCACATGCCTACATCCTCCACCGAGGAGGACTACCGGGTACGTTTCTGACACATAACAATATCCATGTTGATGCTGAGAGCATTCGGTGGTCTAAAACAAGTGAGTGAAACAAAGACTGAGCTAATAAAAGAAGATCCAATAAAACACAGGCTACTTTAGGCATGATACATGGCACCAGCCCTTTTGGCAGAGACCCAAGCATTATTTGGAGGTCCTATTCGGTTCTGAAATACGGTAGGTGGTAAAACAGTGAAAGGTGTGAATTATGGACTCCACCAGCCGCAGTGGCCAGTGGGCAAGATAGTTTCCTGCTCTGCTGCCAGAGCAGTAAATATGATAAAAGTGCACAATGTCATAAGAGAATAGCGCACTTCAGCTGAAGGAACTGCATTCTTCCATCTAGTTGTGAACTCACTCAGACGACATGCTTTGAACACCGAAGAGCAATGAATATCAAAAGGAATGAAAACCAGATTTACTTGCGAGTCCACAGAGCTGGTTTAAGTGCGCTGCAGTAAACGGGATTGAAAACTGAACAACAAAACACTCGGTTGGTCCAAAGTTACGGATGCAGAACAGTATGGAGGTAAAAAAAACAAACAGAGGATTGCAAATCAATAATCAGCACAGTTCTCTCACAAGGTAAGTAGCTCCCTCTGCTGGTTACATAAGAGTTCAACAATGTTGAGATCTGAGAAAAGAGTGAACTCTTGAGAAGCAGAGGGTTTCCAACAAAACGAGACAATTCATCATCTAACCGTGAAGCTCATATTTTAGTCCAAGTTCTGTTGAATATGAAAATCCTAACTTGTTTTCCCGACTTCCTATTATTAGTCATTAATACGGTTCCGTCCTCCAAGCATTACATTTGAAGAGTCCCTTCTGCGTGACGTCACAATAAAGAATCAATTCTGTGACTTCTAGTCAACAAAACTGTATTCAGCTTGAGCAAAGGCCTAATGCTCAGTGCATCGAACTTTGCTAAATGAAGAAATTAGATCTTGTTTGTATTAGTGAGGTATTTAATTGCTGTAATCGGGCACAGCAAATGAGTACAATAAATCTATAGGACATGTAATATCATGAACGGAGAGCTTGAGGGCCTCTGGGTGCAGCATTGTTTTGCTGCGTCTAAAAATGAGTTGCTTGGGGAAAACATCCACATATATTTTTAGTCCCGATAACAACACTCTATTTCTGCCATTGGCTAAAAAAAATAAAAACACACACACACACAATAGAGATTTTTTTACACCTAAGTGACTCCGATGACTTCAGCAACCTCTGTGTCTGTCAGTGTTGTATCGAGTCTGCAGCAGCCTCATGCTACTCTCTTGTACATGGAGAGCAATGGTTCAGCTGTTGCGTATTCTTGCTACATCTAGAATGTCAGTGCAGTAACCAATACATGTTGAGAGACACAAGTTCATCCAATTTGTTTGCTGTAGAAAAGTTACATAAAAACAAAGTTGAGACTTACTGCTCCTCGTGCTCCAGTTGGGAAAACCAGAATAACGAAACATGATACAGCTCAATGCCAATCGCATCCGGTTAAGTTATTGCTGCTGAGCATGAGAAGTCAACACGAAAAGCGACATCTGCCATGTAAGTGACTAATAAACGAGGATCAATAAGAAAGAATATCTCAGAGATTCTGTTGGGTTTGTCTTGACAAAAACTGGTATCAGAAATAAACTGCAGGTATATCATTATCATGGCAGTGATAATTGACAAAAATGTTACAGTATTTATGTATGACTGAGACGACAAGATAATTCTATATACAGACGCATGAAATCACATACAAAGTCTTTGCTGTGACACTCACTGCTGTTGCACTTGTAGGAGGGTCCGGGTTCTGCAGCAGACGGAGGGGATGCCGGGACAGAGGAACGTGAGGCAGACTTCTGTGGAGATGATGTCTTACCTGCAGGTTGAACAAACACCATAAAGAGACCTGCAGACGCTGTTTACTACCGTTACGAACTTCATGCATTTTAAAAGAATAATACCAGCTGTATTATACGGAGTGGGATTTCCAATCTTCCCTCCGGTTTTCTCGGCCGATTGCAGAACCTCCATGTCCAGCACAATCACCACATGCCTGGAAGAAAGTCACAATAATGCCAAAAGGGGAATTACATGCAACAAACAAACATGGAGTAGGGAGCAGGAAGTAAGAACATGCAAATGAAACCACATACCTGCCATCTTGCAATGTGTTGTTGATGGTCTTCTTCACCATACACACACAATTAGGTGCCAGGATGTTCTCTTCTGGCAGATAGTTTAATTGTGTGGCCAACAGGAAGGCTAGATACACAAACGCATACAAACATATTCATGTACAGCTAAAAAAAAAAAAGTTACGTATGCATTATTGGTACTTGATTATCTTCTGAGGTGCACATTTGCTTAGAGCTACCGTCGTTCTTTGTAATTTATGATATTACCCTTGTTAGATTTAACACACGTGTCTGTCAACTTGCTACCAAAAGGCCAAACCCACAGTCTGACGGTTTATTGGCTTCTGCAAAATACTCACAAGACCAGGAGTGCCTGCCATCACTCATCATGAGCCGGAACCTGGGCGGACCAGAACCACTGGTGACCTGACGGATGTTCTGACAAACACAGAGGGAAGGAAGGGTTGTATAAGTAAAACACTCATCATGACACTGGACATTTGACAGATCCATGAGGATGTATTCATTCTACCACACAGTGTACAAACCATATATAATCACAGTAATATTAAAGATAATCTTCATATAATTACATTCAGCTGAGAAGCTCTCTCAATACTTAATTGATTATCTTTGGATATTGATTAACAATAGAAATATTTCAATACAATAAAACTGGATTGTTTGGTAAAGTGGACTCTCAGAATGTACTTACCAGCAGCTGCAGCACGACATCAGTGTCCGCTTGTGAGCTGTTGAACAGAGCCTGGACAATAACACACATGGACTTGTTAGTTTCTCCTGCCTGGCCCCATCACACTACCATGCTACTAATGCAAAGCTACAGTACAACATCAATTAGAAAGATCCATGAAGTGCCAATTGTTTTGTACCACCCCTAGCAAGTAATGTTAAGCAGTAGTGGACAAACAGAGCGGAACTACATCAGACCGTCCTGGTGTTGTGAGTTATCTCATTAGCTGGCATTGCTAACAGCTGCAGCTAGCAGAGCCACACTGCTAAACACTATAGGCTGGTATTTCAAGTGCAGAACAAACAACGTTTATATTCAGTTGTGTACATATGTATGCTTACTTCAACTGCTCCCTCTGTGAGTTTTACACTCATGTCGCCCCGGTAAAGTAGCTCTCCAAGCAAGCAGACTTTGGCTTTATTTATGCGTAGTCGAGTTAAAGGTATGGAACCTATCGCGAGAGGAGCGATACAAACGATATTTCAACACCGGATATGGCACATTCGTGCCTTCAAAATAAAGGAGTACATGTGCACGGCAGACATGATGGCTCCTAATGTAAAATTGGAAAAGTAACTTAAGTTACCACGCTAATGGTACTTGAACAACACACTCGGAGGTATATTTTGATGGTTTTGGTGAGAAACTCCCTTTTCATTCAAGCTAACTTGATAGTCGTGCTCCGCAGACGCGCAACGGACTCGAAACAAACCCTGAACTGTCCACCGGCTACTCATGTGGCTTACTTGTAGTTCATGATGGATCTTCCGTGCGTTCAGTGGCAAGATCATGTTGCACAGAAATGGATCGGACTCGACCCCGAGCTGAAGGAAACATTAACGTCCCAGCTTGAAGTAGATGATCTTTTCAAATGTGCCCTAACTCTGACAACGTGAGTAGCTAACGTTAGCTTACTCCTCTAGTTTGTTGCTAATGAGTTTCCAGTTTATAGCCGATCGATCTGAATAGTTTAGATCAACTACTACGAGCAAGGGCGCTGTTTTTGATTGGACCCGTTTAAGCCATTTACATTATATTGACTTGAATTAGTTTGCAGAACTTGTCTAGGAATAAACAGTAAACCCACGCTTTCCTGCTGCTGGAGAATATTTGGAACATAGAGAGACAGTTTCTCTGTAGTTTGTCTCCTTTTCTGTTTCACAGCCAAGATGATCTGGACTTGGTGCGGTCGATCTCTTCAGGATACTCTGCACAGAAGGATGCAGAGCTAGCAGCCACATGCAGGGAGAAGGGGAACTGTAGCTTCAAGACCAGAGACTACCCTGCAGCCGCTCTGCACTATTCACAGGTGACGTGAAGATATTCTTCTATTGCTCAACATGAAAATATATACTTCAATGATACTACAATGACGCATTAAATCACGAGAAATGCCACTATTCAATTCTATGATATTATGGCTATAACTATAATAATGTGAAGATAATGTCCCTGTAAACCAGGGGTGTCCAAACTTTTTTCAAAGAGGGCCAGATTTGATAATGTGAAAATGCCCAAGGGCCAACAGTCCCTGCTGACATTATTTTAAACAATACAAGTAGCCTATAC
>NW_022282053.1:0-8715 GCF_004355925.1 Anarrhichthys ocellatus | reverse complement strand
AGGAGCCAGGCCAGCCGTGAACCAGCATCAGAGGCACAACCTTCTGATTCTCACGGTGTGGTGGTCGCACGTGGACATAGTGCACATCCAATCCTGCAGTGATGCAAAAGCATTGGTGTGAAGAGAAAAGAAAGTAGCGTGTGGACAGATTTTTGGCCAAATAATTACTCTAAAGCAAACCCTGTAGCTTCAGCTCAGGCTGTGTGTACCTTCTATTTTAGTTTTGAAGTGTGGATACTGGTTAAGTACTTCCACCTGCTTTTTCCAGTCAAACGTGTGTCTCCAATAGGAAACCACTGTCTTGAGATACGTGGAATTGAAGCCATACTGGAAGCAGCTGTCTTCTAAAGGATCGGTGTAGCGGGTTCTGTCAATGCGCTCATGAAGGTCCTGTTGAATAAGACCACACAAACATGTTAATGTCTCATTATTGGTATTTCAAATTTGACAACTGGTGTTGAAACACTTTAAATGAACAGCTCAAAAGTACCGCAATCTCTTCATCTGAGGTTTGCACTTTGAAGGGATAGATTTTATCATCCTCTGACAGTGGCTTGTTTCCTGCTCCCCACCAGCCTTCACCAAGAGGAATACTTTTGACTTGTCTTCTCTTTAGCACCATGTGCAAAAGTATACCCCCTGCTGCCACAGCTGAGCCAATCAGGAGCTGCTGTTGGAAGGCATTCAAGCCACAGAAAGCTCCCCTGAAAAATTTGTGAAAATATGAGAAATATTCATTGGAGATCCCTACGGCCTTGAGATAGTTTAAAATATGTATATTTCAAATCTGAGTCGTAAAACCTACTTACTTCAAAAGATGCAGTCTCTGCATTGTGCAATTCCAAAAGGTGAGCGCGCACAGGTGGGTTTTTTTAGACCTACACAAGGACAGAGGTAAAAAAAAAATTCATTATCTGCACCGCGCTTCTAAAGTTACAAGCACGTTCAAATTCGACCACATGCGTTTCAACATACCTTGTTTGTCTCCTTTTCAGGTGTACCTTCCGAAAATATTGGAAAGTCTACAAATCAGAGCGGCTACGACGGGATTCAGCGGTGTGCAAAACAAATACACCGCCAACTTCCTGCTGAACCGAAGTCCTGAAGTGTCTGTGAGGAGCGCGAACACAATGGTGTGATTGGCCGCGAGATGTGCCACTGCAACAGCCGTGACGTCGTTCTTTATA
The DNA here is from genome assembly GCF_004355925.1 of Anarrhichthys ocellatus. Taxonomy (NCBI): domain Eukaryota; kingdom Metazoa; phylum Chordata; class Actinopteri; order Perciformes; family Anarhichadidae; genus Anarrhichthys; species Anarrhichthys ocellatus. The sequence continues at coordinate 7,528 of NW_022282053.1, read as the reverse complement.
TAACAGGGAGGCGACGTCGAGCCGTTGTTGTTTTATTATTAGCGTTGAGAGCGTAGTGACACAAACATGTTGTGGAAGATTGTCCTCCCTGTTCTGGTAGCGGTTTTCACCGTCGGGTCAGGAGCCTCGATGGTAGGGGGTTTTCGAGATTTAGATCCGAATGACGAAGGCGCGCGTAATGCCCTCAACTTTGCTGTCGTCCAACACAACAGAGGCAGCAACGATATGTACCTCAGCCAAGTGGCAGAAGTGGTCAAGGCTCAGAGTCAGGTTAGTAACGTTTCATTTGGATCTGGGAAGCTCTACAAACTTTATTTCACATGCTTTGTGATAGCAAGAACGTCCAGTTTAGTCTACGTGTAGGCCGCAGTGTGATACCAAAAAGTGTCCATTTTAAATACTATATATACGGTAATCAACGAGAGAGACAAATGTTTTAATCCCGTTTAAATTGGGCATGAATTACACATATGACGTTTGTCAATTTAAAAGATAATTTTGCAAGTTGAATTACTGTTGACGTATAAGAGTGTGAAAATACATAATTAGAAAGACTACAAACTCAAAGTGTGACGTCAGCTGTCTCTAATACAAACGGGTCTCGCTCGTTATTTAACTTCGTTATTTATTAAAAATAATCACTGTATGAAATACATCAGGTATGATAACGTTAAATGTTTGCGTGGAACATAAAGTCACCTATATACTGTAGCTGTGCAAGACGAGAGTAGTTCACTGAGCAGTTTCACACAAAACTAAATGTTACTCCGACAAACTGAGTCTTTGTTGATGTGCAAAATTATCTTTTAGATTGACAAACATATGTGCAATTCATGGCATAATTCAAATGGAATAAAAAAAATCATATTTGTCTCATGCCGTTGACTATCGTACATATGTTTTCCAAAATCTCATGGGGGCACCGGAAGGGGAGGGACTTCGCCCCCCAATACTATTCGGCCCAATCTCAACCTCCACCTTTACGGACTCACGGATTTTGAGGCGCGCTCCCGCAAAGTCCGTGAGGGTTTAGGGCTGTCCCACTGTCAAATCATCGAGCGCTTGAGCGCTCTCTGGCAGACATTTTGAGCCCTTTATGAACCCTTTCCGTAAATCAGCATTAGATGCTGACTTTGCACAAGGGAATTACCCACAAATCATTGCAATGTGACGCTAAACAGGGGGTAACCAGTGGACGCATGGAGACGTAAAGAAAAAGGTAAACAAAGATTTTCGACGCTCATGTGAGGCCTTAAATATGAACGGGACAGGACTTTGCTGCAACATGTTGTACAATTGTGGGTATTTATTTTTATACTATTTACTCCCTGATTTGAACGTCTTCCAGGCTCTTTCCTCACAAGATGGGAGGTAATTTAAAATAATCCATTTACTCGTTTTTGTCAAAACAGCTTCAATGACAAAATGAAATATTTGATGAATAAATAAATATCCTTATTTCATGTGGGGTTTTTTATGTTCCATCTTTAATCCGTAATGTTTGTGTACATTTAATATGATAGGCTGAACACACATGTGCCGTCCTCTTTGTTTACCTTTTTTTACATCTCCATGCTTCAACTGGTTACCCGGTGTTTAACGTCACATTGCAATGAATTGTGGGTAATTCCCTTGTGCAAAGTCTCCATCTAATGGTGTCTTATGGAAAGTGTTCATCAAGGGGTTAAAATGTCTGTGAGAGAGCCCTCAAACACTCAACGATTTAGACAGTGAGACAGTGCTAAACCCTCACGGACTTTGCCGGAGTGCGCCTCAAAATCCGTAATTCCGTGAGTGTGGAGATTGCGATTGGGCCTTGCACTCCACCGACTGCATGACCCAGGGCATGATGGTAAACGCCTGGCTGTTGGCTGATCAAAGAGCTGATGGCTCTTAGATTTGACAACAAACACCACGTTTTGTAGAAAATCCTATTTTTTTTTTTATTTTTTTTTGTGTAATTGTAATATTGAATGCTCAATTGATGGCTATTAGTCTCATCTTGTGCAATGGTTTAATCTAAGAACATATGTTGTGTGGTGGATAATAATAAAGCTCATTTATACAACGCATATTAAAACAAAAAGCAAACTGTTTCACAGGCAGACATAAAAAGAACAAAGGATAGAATACAATGCAGATACAAGCCACTTTCCACATAAATATATATTTACAAACACACGTGAATAAATCCGAACAAGGTCTGTAATTTACAAGCCTTCAGGTCGGATCTAACTGGAAGTAACTGTTTCTGTCACTTCCTGTTTATTCCTTGAAGGCAGCTGAAAACTGTCTGATTTGACAGCAGTTTTTTGTCAAAGCCCCCGGCTGCTACCGCCTGCTCTCCACTTTCCAGGAGAGGCACAACTCATCTCCTGGAACGAGCCTAACATGTCTGTCCCACTGAATAGCCTACAAACACCATAATCCAAATAAGTCCTATCCTGCCCTGTCAATTGGGAAGTTTGTTGTAGCGACCTACAACAATTCGAGGCAGCTTCAGGTCCGCACAGGCTTTATAAAATACATAAAAGAACTGGAAACCAGTGGGTTTTGTACACATTTATTTTTAAAAAAAATACTGCAGGTAATTCAAAATAATTTACAGTAGTTGTGTGCTCTTCTTGAAACTCCAAAGAGGGGAATACATGTGGCTGCACCATATCATTTGCATGAACTTCATTGGTATTTGACATGATAAGCTAATATTGAAATGTCTTTTGGGGCATGAGTTCATTTTAACTTGTCTGAAATGTAATGGCTGGTAGACCTGAAATCTGCTGTACGCTAAACTGCTTTAGCATTAAGGTTTACCGGAATCTGTATTTCCATCACCCACCCACTTCACCTTACAGGTGGTGGCTGGTTTGAAGTACGTAATAACGGTGAGAATGGCAAAGACCCCCTGCAGGAAAGACGGTGCAAATGATGTGTGTGCCATCCACGAAGACCCAGCACAGGCTCAGGTAATGACTTTTAAGCTACAACCTCAGCCTCTGGATGAAAATCCCCCCCCCCATTTTTGCTTTTGGGAGTTATTAGACACAATTTTTAAATGTCATACAGTATACTTCTCCCTTCAACAGTAGACCACACTATCCGATTGTGAAACGATTCTATACTTCCCCTCTTTGAACCATCCAGCTATGTTTGTTGCTGTTACCACAGAGAGAAGTCGGAATTAGTAGCGTCATATTTAACCTTATGACTAACTTTAACATATAGGCCGACTGTAATTTGAACATTAGCCTACTACACCATCGAAAGACGAAAATATTTGATAAATTAAATGAATCTGCTCCTGAAAAACTAAATGTTGATCTTTGACTATGATAATCTCAAAGACTAAACGCTATATGTTTTATTCATGGTGTGTGTGTGTGTATATATAATGTGTGTAAACGTTTCTTCCTCAGCCTTACCTGTGCACATTCACCGTGTGGAGCCGCCCATGGCTGAATGACATCAGATTGTTGAACGAGACTTGCTAGAAAGAGAACTACGTGGGAAATCTTCATTGTTTGCAGAATAACCTTCAAATAGAGCAATATGCATTTTCCTGTCAAATAGAAATCATTTAAATGTCTGGTATTCTATAAGTTTCGCTTTGCCCTCTGTGCACTAGCCAAAGTCCTATATGATGGGGCGGGCAGTTTTAAGGTGTTACCTGAAGTTATTACTATAGTTATTTATTTCCAATGTGTTTTTATTTATTTCTTTGTCTTGTTTACTTCGTCTAAAAAATGTTTAGTTATGTTAAGGCTACATGTGTGTTTTGTTGTTCTGGTTCATGCTCATGCCAAGTTCTTCAGTCCTGTTGGGTCTTTCATTTACTTGTTTAACAGTTTTCTTATCCCAAATACACTATACAGTGCTATCTATGGAATTACTATTATTGTGTTGAACAGTTTGAAGACGTTATACATATTCCTTTGAGGTAAAAGCTCCTGAGGCTTAATATTGCATTCATCCCTTGATCTTGGAGTCGAATGGTTTTACAGCACATATATTGGTCTGTTGGGCTTTCATACATCCATCACTGACCTGGTCTGAGGATGGAGGAGATACAAATGCTGGGGGGTCAAATATCACTATTGCCACATAATGCATCCACCAATTAAGTTTCTTTACATACACTTTAGTATCAAACAATGTTGCCAGCTGATATTTCAGGCTGTTTTGAGGGAACAGTGAGGATTTATACATTTAACACCTGGTCTGAGGAATTTCAGCAGATATGTTCATACATTTATTAACAACATATAGACTAAACTGAAATAAAAAGGGGACGCATTACTCAGCAGCTAATGTCTTCTACAGAACATCCCCCACACTTCTCAGTAAGAGCACTTCAAATCAAACTGAATGAATCAAAAGGTGTTCTAGTACATACTTTATTTGATTGACTTTGACCGGGTGAATGTGGAATAAAGTCTGCATTTAAAAACCTCACGTTTCAAATAATAGTTTGCTATTGCTGTCCGAAATGCGTACAAACAACGAAAAAGAACAAGAGTTCACCCTTAGGTATATTGAAAGATAAATTAAAAGGGCTTTATTTAATTTATTGAATGGAACGGGTTTATTTTCCAGAATATAACTTCCATATAAAGTTTTGTTTGTTTGTTTTTTATTTTATTGATAAATAACATTATTATTGTGTTTAAATGATGACTGTCATAAAGGCAAGATGTTACACACTCCGGTACAGTAGGTGGCGGCATGCACCTTACACGTTGGTTTGCAGTCCGCCAAGAAACTGAGAGAAGAAGAAAAAGAAGAAGAAAAAGAAGAAAAGGCAGAAAAAGTAGACTGTCAATGATTTATAAAGGCTGGGAACATTTATGTTTGAACAGAGCAGTTTAAACAGACGGCCAGATTAAACTGCATCAGTGAAGAAGCTCCACTCCCCAAACATGAAGATCTTAAACAAAGACGAACTACAGATCGCTGAAGGAGTTCTGCTAAAACACTTCCCCAAGAGCTTTAAGGTACACGGCTGCAAACACGTTCCTCATTACGTCATGTAATCGCAGTGTCTTGACGTTGTCGCTCTAAACGTTTCGTGCGTGCAGGTGTACGGCTTCATATTTGGGATTAACAGGAAGAAACCAAGCACACTGGAGGTCATCGTTGATACGTGGCCTGATTTTAAGGTTATCATTTGTCGACCTGACCCCAAGGTGAGGTCACATACCATTGGAAACATTGTACATACGTCGTGTTTCTGGAGGCCACTTGATTGCTGAACCTGTCGTTTATTTCACAGAACAAGCTCACCCTGGAGTTCATGAAAAAGGTGACCTACTTCAGCATGGATGACCAGATTTTAAGGAAAATGCTGACAGAAGAGAATGCAATTGACTGGAGCACGTATTTTTTAATTGGTGGTGAGTTAAGGTCACTGCAGACAGTGTTTATCATTGGACGGGCCACAGGTTACTTGTGGCAGTGTAACTCAGTGGTGTAGTGTAACTAAGTTACCGTTAAGTACATTTACTCAAGTACTTGGTTTCAGTTTTAGATAATGGTACTTTGTTTGAGTACTGACATTTCATTGCCACTTTATACTTCAATTCCATTACAATTAGATAGTACCTTTTCTTTACTGTTGGAGCTATTTATTTGATAATGTATTTTGTTATTTCATTTATAAGTCGTATTGTTTAATTATTGTAGATGTTTGATATATTAAGATTATTTTTTTCTTTAATAGTAATTTGTTTAGTTATATTGTTTTTTGGGTCATTACTGTGGGCACCTGTTGCTATATATATAGGAGTAGACAGATGGGACCAGCATGCACCGGGGTGGGCGTATAGTTTTTACCAGCAGCATAGCACATGACAGGAGAGACAGCACGACAGGAGTTTTCTTTGTTCTTTAAGTTAGTTTGTTTGTTTGTTTTGTTTGCTTTATTTGATAAATACAAAAAACGGAATCCTGCTTGGACATTTCACTCTCTTCTGGCTGCGTAAAAATACCGACCACGGTGCATCAGTGGCGTTTGATTATTATTTGTTTAAGTTTGATTTAGCCGACAAATGGCCACTACATTTACTTACATGTATATTTTTTGACAGCTGTAGGCCTGGTTACTTCACAAATACAATTTTACGCCGGAAACAGTTTGGCAAGCTTATAAAATATGCATTATTACTATGACACATTAATGCATCACTGTTGAGTATCCATGTAACATTTCTGCATTGAGTACTACATTTAGATAATGCAGGACTTTAAATTGCAATGGAGTATTTTGACATTGTGGTATTTCTATTTATGAGTAAAGGAGGTGAATATTTCCTTCACGACTGTTGTAACCTCTTAGAAGAATAACTGAATGGCAATAAGCATGTAAATCATTTTTGTCCTCCAGGATTTGATGTTTCCCATGAGACCATGCTCAAAGAAGTGTCTTCTGACAGAGAAGTCAACAACAAAGTCTATGCTTTGGTGCATCTTCTGTATTTGCCAGACAGCAGTCATCTGCCCACACCAGCAGCTGACAGGTAGTCAGATCATTAAAATGTACTTTTATGAATATATGTGCATATTTAGCTTATATCAACATCAGTGAATAGTAAAATATTACTGTTTCATTGGTTGTCATTATCTGATTCTCTACACAGTGAGCTTGAATCAAGGATTTCATCTCTTAACCTCTCCCACGTTGAATTGGTGAATAAAACCTCGAAGTTCGGAGGGAACAAGCTGGGTTACATAAACATTAAAAACCTCATCAGCAACTTCCCTTCATGCTGCATCACTGACGGCCAGGGTCAGCCCGTGTCCTGGGTTCTGGTGTACGATTACTGTGCGTTGGGCATATTGTACACTCTGCCAGAGCACAGAGGGAGAGGTTACGCCAAAGTCCTGGTCAGCACCATGGCCAGGAGACTCCACACCGAGGGCTACCCAGTGTACTGCTTCATAAAGGAGGACAACATGGTCTCCTACAAGCTCTTTAAAAACCTTGGCTTCATTGAGGACCCCTCATACAGGGCAGCATGGTTTGAGTTCAACTTTTGATTTTGAAGCTTTTATGATTGAATGTACAGCTGACACGTTATCAGGTAAACGAAACGTTTTAGTGAATGAAAATGTGATTAAAATGTTATGTTTACACATTATATCGGCTCTCCAAAAAGCATTGAATCAAAACCTGGACTGTTATAATGGTGGTGTATGTGAAAGAGGCATTAACTGACACAAACAAACAATAACAATGTCAGCTTTTCATAATAGGTTCAGGAGTTTGGAGGAGAGCTCCGAAGTAAACCAAACCCTTGATTCATTCTTTGCTCTCTGTCAGCACTAAATAATCATCAGATGATGTTCGTACATCCTCTATAGAGGCTGTCTAATTGTATGCAGGCCAGTGCAATTAATATGGTTCCCCAAAATAAAAATCCCCAAATTTCATACATTTTTCATGTTTCAAAGAGAGTATGTTTTTCTTTTCACATTACTGTCTAAGCTGCAGTGTTCTCAGTGACAATTTAGTTCAGGGTCAAGGACAGAACTT
>NW_022282052.1:630-8971 GCF_004355925.1 Anarrhichthys ocellatus | reverse complement strand
GAACAGAGTACCTGAGCAGGTAGAGAACAGAGCACCTGAGCAGGTAGTGAACAGAGCACCTGAGCAGGTAGAGAACAGAGCACCTGAACAGGTAGAGAACAGAGCACCTGAGCAGGTAGAGAACAGAGCACCTGAACAGGTAGAGAACAGAGCACCTGAGCAGGTAGTGAACAGAGTACCTGAACAGGTAGAGAACAGAGTACCTGAACAGGTAGAGAACAGAGTACCTGAACAGGTATTGGTGAACTAAACACCTGAAACTAAACTAAAACAGTAAAGAAACCTCAACAATGAGGTAAAAGACACCATGAAGCTCTTGAGCTGCAGAGTCAGCGTTAATCATCTCACTGTCTGATAGTAAAGTTATTGATTAGAGCACCTTTCATTACTGTCCCTGTCTTGGATCTACCATTGTTGGTGTGTTGAAGGTAATAACTAGAGATCAGAAGAGTCCAGGTGAAGTGAAGGATCTCTTCTCCAGGTTTTATTTAACATCCTTGTCTTTTTTCCTCTCAGGTCTCCCAAATCTCTGCTCTGCGTCATTCCTGACGTCTCAATGTTCAGTGACGGCTGGCGTCGTCTGCGGCGCGTCATCACCGTCCCTCTGTCGCTCCTCCGATCGGACGGCCTGATCTATCGCACCTCCTTCAGCTTCACCTTCACACCTGAGCTCCAGCCGCCGCCCTGTGTCCGAGGAGCAGCAGGAGGAGGAGGGAGGAGAGAGGGAGGGATGGAGGGAGGCCAGCAGGAAGACATCCTGTTGGAGACCATCCATCAGGAGTTCACCAGAGCTAACTTCCACCTCTTCATGCAGAGTTAGCTCACCTGCCGACACAGGTGGAGTCCTCAGGTGAATGTTTGGAGCCTTGTGTGTTTGGATCAGTGCTGGTCTCAATGAGCCGGGTCCAAACTTTGACCTGATCTTCATCGTACTCTCTTTATATGCTTGAAATTCGGACTCAACAAGATAATTATGCATTCCTGGTAGATTATGGGAAAAATACTTAAATACTTGTACACAATAAAGTCATATGTATCCAGATTTCATGGCAGTTCCTGTTCAGATTATCAGATTGAGAAAAGGTGACATTGAAGTTGGCGACGCTGCAGAGAGTCTCAAATCAATCAGACACGAAGTGCATTTAGGAAACAATGAGGCCAATCTTTCTATGTTTTATGGTGTTTGTATGCTTTTTTTTTTGATGACAGGAAATGACGGAGAGATGCAACAACTTGAAGTCTGAACCCAGAAGCAGTTGATGGTGCTGCTCCTTTTATTCTAAAATAATATCATCATATTCTAATTTACATTAGACAATATGTTTTGATTGATCTCTGATTCGTGCCAACGGAGTCAAGCACTGATTCCCTTCAGTCTTCCACATCATCACTCTGTTAACTCCATCAGCATAAACCAATGAATTAGGTGTGTATGATTGTACGTTTGAGTAAACAGGGCTCCTTGTTTGTGCAGAACTCTCGTCATCTTCTATAATTCAACAGTTTGTAAAACTCTCTTAGTGAATAAAATCAGCTCACAAAGTGAGAAACTGATAAACAAATTTAAATAAAAGCTTTTAGAACTGAGACTTCATTCAAGAAAACTTCACACTTGAGGAAATGAAAGCAGAACATCGGGATGTGAACTCCTGACAGGATCGTAGTCGCATCACATCTTCAGTGGTTGCTACAGATTCTGAGGTTTGTTACTTTGTTTATCAGCAGAGTTGGAGTTACGTCTCTGTTGTGCAAATCAGCTGATTCCCTGAAGAGCCGTCAGCACTTAAAGCGATGAAGCTCCGACCTCTGACGTCTGAGAAGAAGACTGTCGTCCAAGTAATACATATTATACTATCAGTTGTACTGGAGGAAGTAAACTGTAGAGTACAGTCACTCACTCTATTGTACTTTTTACTCTCAGAGGTAAATGTTGTATTTTATGGTATGTGATGGTATTGGTCGTAGTGGTAGTAGTAATAATAGTGATGGTATTTGTAGTATTACTGGCAGTTTACTCCATGTGTATTGTGTTCATAATCGCATATCACCAATAAACAGGTGAAATTCATCAGACTAAAACAAGCGATTTAGAACAAGTTTGTGTGTTGAAGAGAACTTGATGAATCGGAGCAAAGCTCACTGAAGAGGAGGAGTTTAGGATCAGCATTTAGAAAAGGTGTTCCATGAGGCCCAATATGTTTCAGACCATCTGTTCAGGTTACTGAGAGGTTCACAGAGCTTTGCTTTGTGTTTCCAACAAATCTGCTCTTTTATTTCATTGTGTTGTGCTTTGCTTGTGATCAGCGGTGATGATGCCAGAAACCCACGTCTGCCTCACATTCTGTCCCTTTGTCCTTTAAAGCCCTCGTCCTTATTGTGTTAATCCTATTATGAACGTGTCTGGTGGCAGCGAGCCTCAACAAACCGACTCTGTTCCACCGTACGTTTGATCTGATGAAGTCGAGTCATTACTTTTGTGAAGCTCTTTTGTTCCAAACAAGTGAAGCAGGAGATAATCACAGAGGCGTGACGGGACCTCCCACGAGGCCGGCCGCTCCGTAGTAAAACCCAAATGTCAGCCCGAACATACCTCTCGTTCTTAACGTGGCTGTTTCTCATCAGCTCAGACTGCATGTGAGGAAGTCCGCTCTTCATTCTCAGAGAGCACAAAGTCACCTCATGGTGCAGTAGTGAGATCTCTGTCTGTCGACATGACACTGTTTGAAGTGTTTAGATATCCTCTGAGTGCAGACTGAGAGCAGCAGGTAGACATGAAGTTAATGAGCTGAGATACACCCAGCAGCAGTACTGTGTGTGTGTGTTGTGGTGAAAGAGCTAACCAGCTACTATCACATCCAGATACATGGATCACACACACATTTCTTTTGCATCCAGCAATATTTGTAACTTTCTGAAAATTACCTCCAGTCAGACCCACCTCATGCAGCGATAGGCCGGCTGTGTGTTGGTGTGAAAGCTGGTTAGGATTTGAGCTTCTCTCTGAAGGTTTTTAAAAGTTCTTTATGCAACTATTTCAATCACCTTTTGTCTGCACAACAGAGAGCACACACTCTCTGTGAGCGTGCGCCATTATCACGTCTCAACAATTATCGCATCCCGTCTGGAGTGTGGTCGTCCAGATCGACTATAAACACTGAACGTTTCTGTGTTCGGATGGAACGTTGGGCCAACTACTTAATTTTGAGACGTAGAGAGGCCGTATACGTCTCTGGTAGAGACCTGTCAATCACTGTAGCCCCGCCCTAAAGCATCCCCTGCTTTATGGTCTGTTTGACTCTAAATGGACCATAATGTACTAAATGAACATCATGCTGTAGTGAAGAAGACTTGAAACTAGAGATTGAGACCATAAACTCATGTTTACAATGTTTACTGAGGTAATAAATCAAGAGAGAAGTAGAGTCATTTTCTCATAGACTTCTATACAACCAGAGGAGTCGCCCCCTGGTGGACACTAGAGAGAATGCAAGTTTAACACATGAAGCTTTGGCTTCACTAAAAGAACCAGAGGTTGACTCCTGCTGAAAGCACACAGCTAGATCCAGTTTAAGATCCTGTGTGATCATTTAGAACATCTGTAACCTCAACGTGCCTCAAACCACTTGAATAGTTTGAAGAAACAAAACAAACCCAAAACTCTCTCTGGATGCAGCTTTAATGAAGATGAAGATGTGTTCCATGTAATTTTGGACTAAAAAAGAATCATCTATAAACCAGAACTTTTGGGTCCCGAGCTGTGATCATTAGGACCCAACATACAGAAGTTTGTCCCTCATCAGCCACCAGACCTCCGCCTTCCCTCCTCACGTGTCCAACAATCTAAAGGGAACCGAGGGGCATGTGTCTCCCTTCCACTCCTCCTCCTCCTCTTCCTCATCATTAACAAGACAAACATGTGGGAGAGAGGAGGAAGGAGACGATAGAAACACAAGACCGTTGGGTCTCAGGGCTCCTAATCTCTATCATGTGGCACAAACTTCAAACCGAGAGATTCACGTGCCCCAGAACACACCGACGGCGCCACGTTTCCATCCCGATGAATGAGGAGCCCAATGAAAGGACCCATTCTCTGGTTCTCTTCTGCAGGAACACACCTTCATTCTTCTCTCAGAGCCTCGGCTTCCTCCGCTCTGTTACGTAAAGAGTTCAACGTCTGGAAGACCTTGAACATCTCTACCACCGAACAACAACAATCTCTTTTGATGGTTTTTAGTCAAATAAGCGTTTTCTTTCTGCAACATAAAAGTTAAAACCAGAGTTGATTTTTTTACCAAACCTCAGACTTTATTCCTCTTTTTACTCTAGATTGAGATTAATATTTGTATCTTTCACTGGTTTTATGATTTATTGGTTGTTTTTTCCTCTCGATAAAATATATTAAAATACTTTTCTGGTCGTTCACTCTCCACAGTGTCTCTTCGAGGCTCCGTCATGTCTCCTGGTGTCTTAATACCATGTGAGAACGCTTTAGTTTGCTTTTAACAATTTAACAGCAGCTGTCACTCATTTTAGTGTCGTAGCACGATGTCACGTGTTCACAGTCACTGTAGTTATTCTTAAAGCTGAAGGAAATAAAGCTCAATCCTCAAAAGATTCAAATAAACAAATAGAAGCGCATCTTTTTCGTCAGACATGCGTGAGACAGGGTTGGTCACACACAGAGGTGCTCTGAGCTAAATGCTAATGCTAGCATGGCAACACTAACCAGTCAGAATACTAGCGTCACAGTCAGTAGTGCGTTTACACCGCAAGGTACGTGGGTTCTGTGTAAATGAGAATATCTGATAATGAGACATGAGCTTAATGGAGATACTCAGCTGCCCCATAATGCATTGCATCTCTTTAGACTGAAGAGGTAGACGTTTTAATGATGAACCGTTTGATACAATAATTAACAGTTAAGAGCTCTCATGAATATATTCTATGTAGAAAACATATCCAACAGTAAAACATTCACTTTAATTTGACATCATTTGGTCACAGGATCGACTCTGTTGATACAATGACAGGATACGATGATTGATGGTTCAGTACTTTCACTACGTTAAGATCTGAACCAAATATCATGGCACACTGTCCACAAGTTATTATATTTGATTTATATTTCAGTCTGAACCACAGTGGTGTTTTTTATTTATTCAGCAAGAGGAAGTCCTTAAAGTTGAGCGTGGAGGTGAAGGGTTAATGTCTGCAGGCTTAGGTCTGTTTAATGTTGAGGTTAAACTGGATCAGAATAAAGCTGTGAATGCTCTCAGGATCGTACCGGGGCCCTCACGGCACACACACGCTCACACACACACACGTATACAGGAGCAGGATCGTACCGGGGCCCTCACGGCACACACACGCTCACACACACACACGTGTACAGGAGCAGGATCGTACCGGGGCCCTCACGGCACACACACGCTCACACACACACACGTGTACAGGACCAGGATCGTACCGGGGCCCTCACGGCACACACACGCTCACACACACACACGTGTACAGGAGCAGGATCGTACCGGGGCCCTCACGGCACACACACTCTCTCACACACACACACACGTGTACAGGACCAGGATCGTACCGGGGCCCTCACGGCACACACACGCTCACACACACACACACGTGTACAGGAGCAGGACGTGTGTGTGCCCTCACGGCACACACACGCTCACACACACACACGTGTACAGGAGCGGCGGGGTCGAGGGGCCCCGGTCTCTCCGGAGCTCTTTGTGTATTACAGTGAGGATAAAGGAGCCTACTGTCCAGACTCTGCTCGGCTTCACCACAATCCTCCTACTGGACGTCATCGCCTCAATATCACAGTGATGGACAGGCAGCGGGGGGGAAGGGGGGGTGGACAGGAAAGACAGGAAAAGGCAAGACAGGTCAGAAAAAAAGGAAAGGAAAGGAGAGCACAGAGAGACGATAAGAAAAGAGACGGAAAGATTTGGATAAGAGAAGTAAAGGCTGGCAGAGATGATCAAGATGTTAAATAGAAGAAGGACAGATTTTTAACAAACAAGTGAAGGATTGGAGATGGGAAAAAAGGGCTCAGGACAAAAGAAAGAGAGCAGAAGAAAGACATGAGGAGACAACCGAGGACATCTTTTGTCCAGTCGTAGATGTCTCTGACAATAAGACTACCAGCTGGTCCTCAGAGAAGAAGAAGACACCAGCTGATCAGCTGGTGACAGAAGCTCTCAGAGAGGAATCTTCCTGTCAGAGCAGTCGGGGAAATATGAACAGAATGATAATTGTTAGAAGCTAACGGAGCGTAGGAAGTATGGGAGGAATGCTAATGATGGTTGATTACGCACAGGTGGTGGGGGGGGTGCCCTGCAACAAAGCAGGATTCAGGGAAGACGATGGTGGAAGATTGTTGTCTGTGAAATGATCCAGTGATTCAGTTCATTCTGTGGTCTGATTAGAGATCAGCTGTTTTAGCTGACGCTAGTTTACCGTAAAGACCAGCTACAAGTTTCATAACTCTGTTTTTAAATCCACCTCTACATCCAGAAGATTTCTGTATGTGTGTGTGTGTGTGTGTGTGTGTGTGTGTGTGTGTGTGTGTGTGTGTGTTTGTGTGAGCATGTGTGTGTGTGTGTGTGTGTGTGTGTGTTTATGTGTGTGTTCTCATCAGAGGTAGTGACCCCAGGTCTCCAGAGAGAGTCCCGGGTCACCTGGAGATCAGGACTGAGAGCAGAAAGTATTTACGAGCTTCTGCAGACGTTGAAGGTTTGGTGTAGAGGTGCGAATGCTGTTTTACGAGCTGACAGACGAAATCATCATCAAATAGTCGAACAAGTCTGAAGCAGCACACGTCCTGTAAAATCACTGGGATGTGTAAATACCTGCGAGGTGTAGAGAGGTGTGTTAGCCAACAGACGGCGGATGATGTCGTCCTCATGACTGAGGTCAGCTGTTGGGAGGAAACGGAGCTGCAGGTTCCTCTTCTGCTTCTGAACGTCTGAACTTCTGAACTTCTGAACATCTGAACGTCTGAACGTCTGAACTTCTGAACGTCTGAACGTCTGAGCTTCTGAACTTCAGAACTTCTGAACTTCTGAACGTCTGGACTTCTGGACTTCTGGACTTCTGAACGTCTGAACTTCTGAACTTCTGAACGTCTGAACTTCTGAACTTCTGAACGTCTGAACTTCTGAACGTCTGAACTTCTGAACGTCTGAACTTCTGAACGTCTGAACTTCTGAACTTCTGAACATCATCATCAGACTGAATCTGATGTTTTCACGCAGCTTTGGTCTGAACGGTGTTGTCTGTTAAACAGATGTTTCAGAGGAGCAGCTTCCAGGTTTGTGGACCTCATCACATTGTTTTGGTGGAGGAAGTTCAGGATTGTGTCGAATTCTTGATCAAGTTTTTAGAGAATATAAAATGTTATATTATATTATATTATATTATTATAACAATATAATATAATTATTATTATTATAATGTGTGTGTTTGTGTGTGTTTGTGTGTTTGTGTGTTTGTGTGTGTGAGTGTGTGCGTGTGTGTTTGTGTGTGTGTGTGTGTGTGTGTGTGTGTGTGTTTGTGTGTTTGTGTGTTTGTGTGTGTGTGTGTGTGAGTGTGTGCGTGTGTGTTTGTGTGTGTGTGTGAGTGTGTGTGTGTGTGAGTGTGTGAGTGTGTTGACCCACAGTGGAGTTTACTGACCTTCACATCCTCCTACCAACCTGTGAACTGAATGCCACAGGACCTCTGGGAGGACACACACACAAACACACACAAGCACACACACACACACAGAAGGACGTAGTGTATCCGGATGGAAAGTGTGTTCAGGTCAGTGAAAAGTGGAAGTTAAACTTGTTTCAGGCGTTTGATTGATAAAAGAAATGATCTGTGAGACCTTAACACCTTCCATTAAAGATATCAATAAACCTGATTATATTTACACCTGGTATTAACATGTGTCATCAGTGTATTATTGCACCTGATTCTGTAAGTTATCAATAACTTTTTCATTAACTTTTTGTCCCTTCCTCCCAGACCTGTGATATGTTCTTGTACCTGAATGTAGCCTGGTTGTTGTATGTGGATTAAAAAACACAATTGGCTCTTCACTAAGTCCCGCCTCAGGGGAACACAGCAGCCAATCATAGCGTAGCATCGTCCGGCTCTGGATCTCACAAGATCCAGCTCAGCTCCATAGACTCATTCAAAGGTTTCCAGAGTGGAAGAGATGCAGCAGAGAGACGAAACAAACTGTCAAAGAATGTGAGAATAAAGAAGACAGAGGTGACTGGAGGTGTGTGTGAGTGTGTGTGTGTGTGTGTGTGTGTGTGTGTGTGTGTGTGTGTGTGTG
>NW_022282052.1:0-620 GCF_004355925.1 Anarrhichthys ocellatus | reverse complement strand
TGTGTGTGTGTGTGTGTGTGTGTGTGTGTGTGTGTGTGTGTGTGTGTTGTTGACTCTGAATGCCAACCTGTTTCCTGACAGGAAGCATTTACCCACCAGGATACAGCCCAGGAAGGTTAGTGACAAACACACACACCCACACCTACGCACACACGCACACACCATTGTGCTGCTGGGTTCTGCAATCGGAGAAAGGAAATATGTCAACCTCACTGTAAAGTTATCACGTAAGATGAATTTATAGAATACGTCTTTTAGGTTCTAGTGACCTGACTGAAAAACAAAAGTATAATTTTATTGTTTTATTAAAGATACTTCTACTTTAATAAAACAAACAGATCTGAGTCGTTAAAGTGACACAACGTGGCCTTTTGTCTCGACAATTGACATCTATGGAATAATGCTAACACTTAGCTAAAAAGCTAAACTAATGTAGTAGGATGACAAGAGTCATAAAGTCAGCAAAGTGTAATTTAAAGGTAATACAATGATTGTGGTATAATAATATAATAGTAATCGGGTAGTGAACAGAGTACCTGAGCAGGTAGAGAACAGAGTACCTGAGCAGGTAGTGAACAGAGTACCTGAACAGGTAGAGAACAGAGTACCTGAACAGGTAG
>NW_022282051.1:0-8870 GCF_004355925.1 Anarrhichthys ocellatus | reverse complement strand
TTGAAGCAAAATTTAACATTGGTCTCTATGGAGCAGAAAGTTGGTTTTCCTCTCAATTACAGGCTTCTGTGCCAAATGTGTAAATCTGTGGGATTCCACAGTCATTTGTCTACGACAAGGACAAGATTAGCTACTTCTACGTCCTGAAATGATGCATGAAGAGTGAAGATTGTGGACTCGGTGGCAAAATACAAATGTTTTTTTCACAAGAATCTCAAGCTGCTCTTCACTCTAGCGGTGACATCACGCACTCTAAACTGCGCAATACACACCCATTATAAAGTCAGAAAAGGGCTGAACAATCAAAAGTTAAATTGCTGCAGTTCAAAAAGTGCAAAAGAATTTGCAAAAAGCTGAATAATTCATAATTCATGCTCAACAGCATTCCAACAATGAATATAAAATCATAACATAGTATGTCGTCATTTCTTTATTTGTAGTATTTTGTAAAAATTTAAAACCATAAAGTTGTTTCCCAGACTTCAAAAGGAAGTGGATCAGTGGGGGGGTCTCAGCAACACAATTACCCACAATCCCCAGGGAGAGACACAGATGCATGATGGGAAAACATGGTCCCAAACAGGCCAAATCCCAACGTCCCCCCTGAACCCTCCAGACTCACTGAGGTCACCTGGTGAGTGGGTGAGTGTGAGAGACTGAGGGCTTGAGATGGTGTAAATATGAACGGGACATATCACGTCACCATGAAAACAATAAATACGGTGTGTATTTATTGTATACTTTGTACTCCCCAATTTAAAGTCTTCAGGCTCTTTCCTCACAAGATGAGAGGTAACTTCATATCATCTATTTACTCGTTTCTGTGAAAACAGCTTCAATGACAAAATCTAATATTTGATGAATAAATAAATAAATAAATCTCTTCTGATTTCGTGTTCCATCTTTAACCCTTAATGTTTCTGAGTAAACTTATGACAGGCTGAACACACCGAGCCGTCCTCCGTGTTTAACGTCACATTGCAATGATTTGTGGGTAATTCCCATAGGCTAAGTCTGCATCCTATGCTGACTTAAGGAAATGGTTCATAAAGGACTCAAACACTCGATGCGACAGACAGAACTAAACCCTGATGGACTTCACGGAGCCTCGAAGCCCATGAGTCTGAGGGGACATCGGGATTGAGCCAAACGGTAAATGTCAGACCTCCTGCTGCGTCTGTGAGCAGGCTTAGAGCCAATGATAGTTATTGATCTGGATGTGATATTTAAAGTGTTTTGCTGCCTCCTGCTGGCCGACAGGCTGAACTACACATTAAGGGAGTGGAGACAATAATGTGAACCCCTTCCTGTATATTTATTCTAATAGTTTATTGATCGAGAGGACAGACAAACTGGGCTTTAATGTTTTTATTGTCAGAAAATCTTGAAGCAGTTTTTACAGACGACGACCACGACGTCCTCCCTTCCTCCTGGTGGAGTCTGAGGGGATAGGAGTCACGTCCTCTGAGGAGGGAGGAGACGACACAAGAAGAAGAAGGTCGGGTCAGTTTTAAATTAAATCTGAATTAGTGACATTTTAACTTCAATAAAATATTTCATAATGCATTCTGTTTTAGTACATTGTCTTAAGTACCTCATAGAGGAGAACACTTTATATACACACACACACACACACACACACACACACCCCCCAACAGGAGGATGACAAGAGCAGTGAAAGCCAGCAAGCATGCTATAGTCAGTAATGTTAGTGCACCTATATGCTGACATTCACGGTAAACGCATTTAAACGGCACAGATCGGGAGCGAGCGAAGGACTTTGAAAGGTAGCGGAAAGATTAACGTGAGACAACATCCGGTTTTCAGAATAAGATGCCAACAAAGTATGAATTATATTCACATTAAGTATAAAACATGCTACCTGCATCTCGTGAACCAAATGTTATTGCCCTTTTGTTCATACAGCAGTACTTTCAAGATAAAAGTGCGCAATACACTACTTTTGAATTCATTATTGAACTTTGCCATAACAATGAGATTAATCGCAATTAAATATTTTAATCGTTGCCCAGCACTAATATATACATAAAATAACAGGAAGGAGCCAGTCTGCATGAGTACTCGTAGTACACTTTTCTGATAAAACTAGTGTACTTGTACTTCAGATGAAGAGTAGTATTTGTAGCGTTTTAACTCACCGATGCGTCCGATCTTCATTCCGGATCGAGCCAGAGCTCTGAGAGCCGACTGAGCTCCGGGACCCGGAGTCTTGGTCCTGAAACAATAATTAATAATCAGGTTTATGATGAGTTCAGGGTCATAGGGAAACACAGGACTTCCTGTTTATACCTCCTGGTACCTTCACTAGTTATTATTCTGCTGATACTCTCTCACTTTGTGCTTGTTTGAATATTTTTCAGACTCTTAAATCAACAATAATAATAAATCATTATAAACTTGTCCCTGGAGACAACAGAATAAAACACGTCGTCTCGTTTACGTGCTAAGCTAAATGCTAACAGAGCTTCATATAAACAATGTGACGGACACGTCGAGGATTAAAGTCTCACTTCTGATCTGAGATCTCAGACTCTAGAAGTCTCTGCTGTCTTCATTATTATTGATCAACATTGTGTGTTTGTGACGATATTTAGCCTTCAGGAGTGTGATGCTAACCGCTAACGTTAGCACTCCTCCAGCTGATAAAGGACCAGAGACTAAAGACTAGAGATCAGAGACCAGATACGAGAGTATTGACCCTTCTGAACGACTCTAAACATTAATGTAGATAATGTGTAATGAACATATTCTAGTGCTCGTACATTAAATACTACAAAGACAAACTTCTTCTCACAATGATCCTTATTTCACTATTACTCACTCTGTATATTAAATAGAGTTACACCTCAAATCACAATAACTTCATATTGATTCTTTCATTTTACACATCACAGAAAATATACTCAAATACAAGTCAGTCAGACGGGCGGAGAGACAGTCAGAGAGACAGTCAGACGGGCGGAGAGACAGTCAGACGGGCGGAGAGACAGTCAGACGGGCGGAGAGACCGTCAGACGGGCGGAGAGACCGTCAGACGGGCGGAGAGACCGTCAGACGGGCGGAGAGACCGTCAGACGGGCGGAGAGACAGTCAGACGGGCGGAGAGACCGTCAGACGGGCGGAGAGACAGTCAGACGGGCGGAGAGACAGTCAGACGGGCGGAGAGACAGTCAGACGGGCGGAGAGACAGTCAGACAGGTACCTGTTCCCCCCGGTGGCCCTCAGCTTGATGTGCAGCGCTGTGATTCCGAGCTCTTTGCAGCGCTGAGCAACGTCCTGAGCGGCCAACATGGCGGCGTAAGGAGACGACTCGTCTCTGTCGGCCTTCACCTTCATCCCTCCAGTCACACGGCAGATAGTCTCCCTAGAGACACGGGCCAATCACAGAGCAGAGTCACTAATCACTTCCTGTCAGCTGACTCACAACACCATCAGCACGTTTAACTAAACTACCCATGATGCTTTCTCACTACTGCGACATCACTAACTTCTTGTTTCTACCCCCTTCAGAATAAGAGAAGAAGAAGAGACGTACTTCCCGGAGAGGTCGGTGACGTGGACGAAGGTGTCGTTGAAGGAGGCGAAGATGTGACAAACTCCAAAGACGTTCTCTCCTTCAGCCACCTGAGGACCCAGACTGATCACCTGCTCCTCCTTCTTCTCCTTTCCTTTACGAGGAGCCATCGTCTGAGGAGAAAGGAGAAGACATCTTTAGTTTATGTAGGTTATTAATACGTCCAGAGAAGAAGAAACTGATGACGTAGAGACAAACGGGCGGCCAGACAGACGTAGAGACAGACGGGCGGCCAGACAGACGTAGAGACAGACGGGCGGCCAGACAGACGTAGAGACAGACGGGCGGCCAGACAGAAGTAGAGACAGACGGGCGGCCAGACAGACAACTAGCTAACATTAGCCAACTGTTTTCTACAGGTTCAGTGATTCAGGTGAAGCCAACATTAGCATTAGCTTCACCTGAATCGCTTCTGTCAGAGTGGTGCGTTCATGGACACTTCCAGCTGTCGTTACTTCGTAAGTTTCACATCTTTAGATGTAAACTTTAACGGTGTCCGGTAAAGGAACCACCAGTCAGAGCCGGTCACATGGCGGATAGAAGCTCCGGTTGAAACTCAAGTTACTGCTTCAATTAACGGACAGGATGGAAACCAGCGATAATAAATAAGATAACAGGTATTACTGTCTGTTTAATATAAAGTTCACAGGAGACTTAACGGGCGAGATGCTAACGTTAGCATGTTAGCTTCTAACGCACCTGAACCTCGTAACCTGTTAACTCGTGAAACATTAAAACACGCAACGTGACCTCGTGCACGTTCAATAACTGAATAAACGCTGGTTTCCCGCCGCAGGACGCTCCGCGCGGATCTAAAATAGCGACATTTTAACAGCAGCTCAACGACTCACAAGCAGACAGAAAAACGTCTATAAATCGATGAAGAGTTTAATTTAGATAAATAATTTCCTCACAAACACAAACGAACATGAGCTCAGATTAAAATCAGACGCGTTAAATTATCGGATGTTCACCTGAAAAGCAGATTAAAGTCGATGAAGCTGAGAGCAGAACTCACCTCAGTGTGTCTCTAAACGGAGCAGAAACAAGAAAGGAACGAACTTCCGCTTCCGGGGTTAAAGTTGACGCGCTTTCAGCGCGGGAAACGAGCCGCTGCTGACCCCACGTGGTCACTACAGGAAACACATGTTATATAAATATAACCGCAACCCTAAGTATATATTAAAACATACTTTTGAAATGTAAAAATAAAAATAAATATCTATATTTTTAATTCTGAGCTTCAGAGATAAATTACAGTAGATCAACTTGGATGAAATAGCTTAATTCTTAAATTATTCTTTTATTTCTTGTTTTGTTTATTTTACAGATTTCTTAATTGTAATTCATACAATTCATGTTTATATTTTATTGTCACTGTACTTTATACATAAATGTAATTAGTCAAATATTTATTCTGCAGAAGTCTAAAAATCCTTTTTTAAGATGTATTTTTTACATCATATTAATTTGAGTTCTTGAGTCAAACTGAAGAATTTTAACTTTAAAACAAATCTTTATCATAAAAACTCTTCATATTTAATCTGTGGATCATAAACACAATATTCAGTTTTAATAATCTGTCACATTAAAGCTGATAAAGCAGTTTATTACTTATTATTATTGTTATTTATGTGTTGATGTACACAGATGCAGCATTAAAAGTTCTTATTTGTAATAATAAAATGAAAACGGACCAATCAGAAGGCAGCGTTTGATCACCTCAGTTTATTTACAGAAACACTTTGAACACAAAGAAGAAGAAGAAGAAGAAGAAGAAGAAGAAGAAGAAGTAGAAGAAGAAGAAGAAGAAATACTTCTTTAAAGGATTAAAAACACACTTTCTCTCACACGCACACACACACACGCACACACACACAGAGCATGCAGCATTGGAGTCCAGTTAATACACAACGGTACGATATCCATCATAGAGTGGAGCCGATTATTGATTATTGATTTTCTGCAGAGAGAGAACTTGTTTGACGGGAAACAGCCGCGATCGATCAATAAACCCAGAGAGCGTCAGACTGATACAAACATTTAATGTTTAATCTGATAATAAACAAATAAAATCAATTAATTCATCACATCGGAAATGTTTCTTTAAATACCACAAAAAAAGTAGCGTCTAGTTGGTTTGTGAGTCGTTTACATTCTGTTATTATTCACTTATTAAACTATTAATTGTTAAAATCTCCCTCATTGATCTTAAACATCTTTAAAATCAAGAGTTTCTAATATAAATTAAAATCTAAATGATAAAAATAAACTGAATATTGATCTTTTATGTGAATTATTATGTAAAAACAGATGAAAAAATAATAATAATAATAAAAAACTATATACATATACATAATAAAGATAATAATAAGTTTGGTATCAGTCAGTTCAGCCCTGATTTTCTGGGTTTTTAACATTATCTGTAACCAATTAAACGCCGTTAGCCACAAATTAGCACGTTAGCTCCTTGAGATCGCCGCCGGTTTCCCGTCAGGTGGACGAGAAGAAGAAGCTTTGTCTGCAGGTGAGAACACAGCAGCCACTGAACATCTGTTTCAAACAGGAAACACATCTGGAATGTGATTCAAGATTCATTCTTCAGTTTCAAGAAAAAAACACCAAAAATACTCTGGACAGAGAAAAATAAAACTCTAAAGTTTCTTTAAAAAGGTCAAAGTGGAGTTTTTGTAGCTTCAGAAAAACAGCCGTTCACTCTGCAGGCGCCATTTGGAGTCCCCGATCGTGAGAAACATCCCAACCTTTAATGTGTAGAAGAAGACAAACGTCTCATAAAGTTACTCTGTGTGTTCATGAGATGTTCAGCATCCCCTATTCTGTGAGCCGGGACGCCAAATGGAGCTAAGATGTGGAGTAAATTAAAGAGGAATCAAACACTATAAACCCATCTAAGAAAATAACACATCTAATAATACACAAAGTGTTTCACTGCACGTCTGCTCCAACATTAAAACGCCTTCAAATATACAAATAAATACCCAGAGTAGTAATAATAATAACTATAATATGTAATAATCTGATTGTACAAAGTTCTACATTCTCTCGACGGTCAAAAAGCAGCTGAGACGAACACAACGAATCAAAAAAAAGTTGCAGAATATCAAAGACGGTTGTTAGCTCGCGGCTAGCATGTGCCATTGCTCCCATTGAGGAATGCTAACAAAGCTAACAAGTCAGAGTCAGAAAACGTCAAAAAACGCAACAAAGAGACCGAAGCAGAAAAAAACAAAACAAAAAGTCCTGCATGCAGAAAACCACATCGTCTGTACAGAAAGAAACATCAATGCTCTCCATTCAGAAATCCTAACGAAACCTCAAATCTCCTGAAAAAATAATTCACAGACTAAACTGTTGAACTCGACTGAGAGCCGACGGCTTCAGCTTTCACTTCAAAATCCCCCAAAAATGCAGCTTTTATTTTGAAATCAATGTTAAAATGTGAGTTATTGAATCACTAAAGCAAACAGATAAGTACGGAGGCTCAGAGGAGTCAAAAAGCACCAAAGGCTTAACTGGGTTCATGAATAAAATATAAACTTTTATTTCTTCCCTCACTGGAATGTAAAAATGATAAATCATCATATATATATTATATAAGCTGCATTTTTATGTCTATTTGGCTCCCTTAAAGTTAGTCTGATATTATTATTATTATTGTTAATAATACTTCCACTGTCAGTGACGATCAATGTGCAAAATGTATTGTTAGATCTATTGATTACACTTTTGTTAAAAAAAGGTTTTGTAACTTGTTTCTCTGAAATAAAAATCACAACCTATTAAAAAAAAAAATTATGAATTTTTTATTTGGTACTCTGGGCCTCCGTACAGCAACAGATGACGGGTCATTTTGTCGCTGATTCTGATTGGCTGTCTAAGCATTGATTTTTTGTGTTGTTGCTTTACTCCGAAAATTGAAAATTTCTGACAACAATCAAGAGTTGGCACCATTCTGCATCCCCAGAACAGATCATATTAAATACATAAATCATTAATGCTGATTTTTTAAAATTTGTCCTCCTTTGTGTTTCCTTACCTCCCTTCCCTACATCCTTCTTCCTCTCACAGATCCTCGAAACCTAAAACAATTAGCTAACCAAGCCTGAAATGAAGCAGCTCGTTAATACTCCTCGTTAGCACACCTGTGTGTGTGTGTGTGTGTGGGTGTGGGGGTGTGTGTGTGTGTGTGTGGGGGGGGGGGGGTCTTCATGGAAGATCTCAGGTCGGAGAGGAGGAAGAGGAGGAAGCTCTCCGATCCCGATGGAAGCAGAGAGATGAACATAAAACCTCGTTTCCTCAACTTATTGTTAATTACTTATTTCATAATTTAATCTCTTTAAAGACAATTTAAATAAAAATGTGTAATTGGGTGTTTTTGTATTTAATGTTATTGATTTTAGTTTGATTGATTATTGTGACCCACGTGAATTATTGTGATTGTTGGTTTTTAAATATAATTGAAGTCAAAATATTTTTTAAATTAT
This sequence comes from Anarrhichthys ocellatus, assembly GCF_004355925.1. Classification (NCBI taxonomy): domain Eukaryota; kingdom Metazoa; phylum Chordata; class Actinopteri; order Perciformes; family Anarhichadidae; genus Anarrhichthys; species Anarrhichthys ocellatus. Next base: position 770 of record NW_022282051.1, on the reverse strand, counting down.
CTTGTGATCACGAGATAACGGCTCTAATATGAATTAGTTACCATTGCGCCTCCTGGTCTCAGTATGAAGTTATTTTACCGGTTTTAACTGGTGATGAAGACGAGATTTGAGACTTTGGACAAGTGTCTTCTAGTAAATTTACCACTTAAGTCTAACCCCCCCTCCCCCCAGCTCCATAAATACATGTGTAACATTCATTTATAATAATTAAGTTTGACCCCTTTAAAAACCCCTTTTTAAAATAACATTAATACATTCCAGTCTAATAATCTGTTAAACTTGTTAAAATACTTTTAAAGTTTAAATAAAGAAGTAATTAAAGGCATTGATCCTGTCAATCATCCTGACAGAGAGGTTTTCACAAGTTATTACAATCTATGCAGCCGATTGGCTAATCAGGAAAGGGGGCGTGGCTGAAGGCCAAAGGAGCTGAGAAGAGGAAGCTGATTGGTCAATGGTTGCAGATCGCTGGTCTCTGGCTCCGCCCCCTCCTCTCCTCTCAAAACTTCCAGTCTGGTGGAACACATGCCCGGCCTGCTGTCAATCAATCAGTTGTCAAGGCGACAGTGAAAAGACTCGCCCACTCTGGAAGTTAGCTGGATGGAGAGAGAAGAAGTAAAACAAGAAGAAGAAACGTCAACACCAGAGTGGTCCTACCTACAACACCAGAGTGGTCTTACCTACAACACCAGAGTGGTCCTACCTACAACACTAGATTAGTCTTACCTACAACACCAGAGTGGTCCTACCTACAACACCAGAGTGGTCCT
>NW_022282050.1:0-8723 GCF_004355925.1 Anarrhichthys ocellatus | reverse complement strand
GAGGCCTTCATGGGTGAGGCCTTCATGGGTGAGGCCTTCATGGGTGACTTTCCCATAAAACCTTTTTCATGGCCTCGGGGAGGAGAAAGGGCTGCAGGGAGACAAGGTGAGATACTTACTGTACACGAGTACTCCACATTTACAAGTTGACAATTTGATTGTAATATTTTATTCAACAATTTTTCTGCATTATTTATACAAAACTTAAATATCTTCAGGTTTGATTTTAACTGACCAATCACTAGAGATGTCGGGGTTGTTGTCCCATATACACCCGGTGTTTATTCTGGGAGTACAATGTTTTAGATTACGTGTAAGGGTTAAAGATTCACAATGAATTGAAAAGAAGTGGCAGTCGTAGCTTAACGTTATGTACACAAATGAGGAAGACTCGAGAAGAGTAAAGAGGGCCCGTGACTCGCCGACAAACAGAAGCTATGCCAGAGTCTCTACCCAGCATCTATTAGCCGTATGACAGAGTTAAATAATATATTTTCCAAACATCAAAGCAGTGCTGTTCAGATTTCAAAGTAATTGGTACTTTTAATCAATTTAGAACAGTCTTGTTAGTAGCTTTAATGTCATCTGTAGCGGTCTCCAATGATGTATTTTTTAGTCCCGTGTTCCTGCTGACGATGGCTTGACACTGGGCGTTAGTACCACCCATGGCGCTGATTGGCTAATCGTTGTTCAACCCTGTGGCACACGTTAGCTTGAGCATTTTTTTTTTTTATGGATAGACCGCTGTTTCATGTCACGATGGTGGACAAGTCAGTCAACTTGAACACAGTGGAGTGGGCGGATTCAAAAGGTCTGGACCCAGATGAGCCATTGTCACTAATATAACATGAAATTAAACAAATAAAGACTCTACTGATTGCACTATAACATTGTAAGACTCAAAAAAATTATATATAAGTATTGTCATATTCATTCCACACATTGTTCTTCCTGTCAAATTTGGTGCCTATTACCCCAAATGCAAGTTGACGGCCAACAAAATGAGATTCAGATATGCTAGTAGCGGCTAATGTGGGCTTGAGCAGACGGCCTCAAGCAGAAACGAGGAGTGTATTCATATTCCTGAAATAATTTTCTTCATCGACCGTCTAAAAGTTTCACAAACTGTGAGCTACTCATTTCCTCAAATCCCATGTAAAGGTTATGAAGAACAGTAGTTGAGGCGGACAAATTAATTTGCAGATACCGATACGTATCCGATAGACCACCTACCAGTTCACCAGGCTCTACAAACTGAAACACTTTAGAAAATGATTTCAGCAATTATAAAACACTAGTGATACTCTTACCTCATGTAAGCAGCTGCCAAAATTATAAGCTGCCCGAGAAAGTTAAACTCTCCCCACAGATCTCCCCGTAGAATTACTCATCTCCCTGTTAATAACATCAGTTTGTGCCAAAGAATGAAACAGTTTTTCTTCTTATGCAACAACGCCAATCAATTATTCATTTCATAATTACTGTACTTGTGCCGTCTGGTAGAAGGAAAACGAATAATTAAGATTAGTTATCAGAATATCAAAAGGACCTACACATTTATTTGTGAATACTATTCTTAACCTGTAAAGATTTCATATTTAGTTTGAGGTTAAGAGGGTATTACGCTCATTTTCAAAAAAGTAAAATAGTTATTTTAAATAGGCAGAAGAATATATTAAAGTATGCATGAAGCTCAGATGCTTTTAATAATCTAATATTTTTATCATGGTGTGTAATAAAAACCCAATGTCTAATCAATCAAGCAGAGCTTTTTGACAACAGTGTCATGTGTTTAATTACTATATTTATATCATGTCATCAGTCATGCTAAGGCGTGCGCGTTCTCTGAGACCCAACATAAAATCTCACATTCCAAAAGAAAAAACACAACTACTAAGAACAAAGTAAAGAATAAGTTCCCTTTGTTTCAAAAACAACTAATCTGCTTTTACATTCATTTTACAAACGATAACGCCAGAAAACTTTTGAGAGTTCGAGGCAGCCCACTGAATCACAAGGTGTTATTCTCACCTCCCACGATAAAGTCGCATCAGCCCCATCATCAGTGATTCAGGCGAGACAGTTGGCTGTTGTCAAAATATATCGCAGGCAATGCCTCACTTTGGTACGATCATATTGAGGAACGGCATTTGCGGGAAGAACTGACGGGGATAAAATAATGTCATTCCACAGAGACCCCTCCCCCAATATGAGCTCCTGTACTGGAACACAACAAATACTCACCTCTGATACCCTCCTTTGCAGGGGTGTGCTATATACTCAAGTGTGTGTGTGTCATTCCTTGGGGAAATCACAGATTGAACAGCTATTTTCAGGCGAGGAGTAATTAACATCAATATTCATACACACGCAATCCGAATAGAGTGTTTAGAGGGAAGCAAAAGGAGAGAAATAGTTGATAGGTGTTGACTTGGGGGAGATACTATAGGAAGAGAGAAAATGAGAAATATATAGACAAGAAAAAGGCAATAAATAGAGCAAGCGAGTGTGTAAAAGTGTGAGAGAGAGAGTGAGAGAGAGAGAGGATTGGAGGGAAAGAGTTGTGAGGACAAAGGAAACCTGCAGAGAATAGTTAGTGATGAATAATTAATATTTTTTTAACTGCACTTCAACGAGTGCAGATCTCTTCTTGGAATTTAAATATCACCTGCGAAACAATTTGAAGGTAGTCTATTTCAAGGGCTGATGCTGCCGATGAATATTTAAATGAGAACACAGAACTGTCAGTGACTACTGTGTCACAACCTTTGGCGCTACACCTAATGCTGGAGGAGGAATAGCTACAAATTAATTTCAGAATACCAAGAGTCAAATGTTGATGTTACAACGTTGCTTGTGACTGACAGAGCTTACAAGGCATGCCATGAACGATAATAAATGCTAAAAACATTTGAAAATATATTCCTTCAAACACTGCTGACACCACAGAAAAAAGAAATGACCACTTCCTCTCACCCAACGATGACAGAGGTCAGACTTCACTACAGAGCAGAATGCCCGGAGGTGACAGGGAGTGCTTTCCATTCAGCTAATTACACTTTCTCCTGTCCTCACCCTCCCCCCCCTTCTTCTAGCCCTTGACCTGGAAAATAACCAAGGTCTTCATCAAAAGACGATACGTCTCGGAGAAGACGAGGAGCGTGGAACCACAGGGGTGTCCTATAAAGGCTTATCTGATAGGACAGAAAAGGAATAGACCGCAACATTGTTGCATAAATGAAATACTATAAATTGAGTAAATACTAGAAACAAATGGCACCAACATCAGCTCTAACCTTTTTTTAATATTTAACCAGAATCGCATATGAAATCAGCAAACAAATTTTATTTTCTTCCTTTCTGCTTTAAGTAAATCTTGGCTCAAGAGCGGCACAGTTGCAGTTATTAGTCCTGTAATATATCCAGCCTGAGCAGGATAAAGCTACTGTACCTGCAGCCTTTCACAGACAAATTGATCATTTTACTGCGCCATCTTGTCTGTTCCATTCTTTCAGCAATAAACACATTTATTTGTCCATTGGTGGCATTTATATCATGCCCTGACACAGCAATGGATCTGCAATTGCTACTGGAGCAGCAGCCTTCTCTTAAAAAAATGACCCTGAGAGAGCGAGGATGTCCCATTTGGTAAATACAGGACATTACCGTCTTTGCTGAAGGACAGTGAAGTCTTCACACAGGCTGGCACCCAGACACTTAGAGAAAACAGCAGCCTACCCAGCCATTACATGGCCCCGCAGCTCATTGGAAATGCTTCATATGTTGCACTTAGCAATTTTGTAAATGAATGCATCGACTTACTGAAAAGGAATCAAAAACATTCAGCAGGAGAAAATACTTTGAGATGTTAAGGATGCTGCTCGTTTTGGGCTCTTAATGCAGGACCATGTCATCAACAGAACAATTACACCGAGGAGCAGGTTGTCTAGATCTGGAAGAATCTCTGAGGCAACACGATTCAAATGATATAAACTAGGAAGGCGTCTGATAACCTCCTGAATGCTAAGCCTCATCCTTGCTCAGTCAAATCTCTCTCTGTGTGTGTGTGCGCATCACTACAAGGGGATTCAGTCCACAACACAATATTCATGAAGCCATGAACTGGAGGAGCCATCGGCCCACACAAGCTCCCTCAGTCACAACACACTCACACACCTACACACAATATGTACCAAGCACTCATTATCCACCCACATGCCTACATCCTCCACCGAGGAGGACTACCCGGTACGTTTCTGACACATAACAATATCCATGTTGATGCTGAGAGCATTCGGTGGTCTAAAACAAGTGAGTGAAACAAAGACTGAGCTAATAAAAGAAGATCCAATAAAACACAGGCTACTTTAGGCATGATACATGGCACCAGCCCTTTTGGCAGAGACCCAAGCATTATTTGGAGGTCCTATTCGGTTCTGAAATACGGTAGGTGGTAAAACAGTGAAAGGTGTGAATTATGGACTCCACCAGCCGCAGTGGCCAGTGGGCAAGATAGTTTCCTGCTCTGCTGCCAGAGCAGTAAATATGATAAAAGTGCACAATGTCATAAGAGAATAGCGCACTTCAGCTGAAGGAACTGCATTCTTCCATCTAGTTGTGAACTCACTCAGACGACATGCTTTGAACACCGAAGAGCAATGAATATCAAAAGGAATGAAAACCAGATTTACTTGCGAGTCCACAGAGCTGGTTTAAGTGCGCTGCAGTAAACGGGATTGAAAACTGAACAACAAAACACTCGGTTGGTCCAAAGTTACGGATGCAGAACAGTATGGAGGTAAAAAAAACAAACAGAGGATTGCAAATCAATAATCAGCACAGTTCTCTCACAAGGTAAGTAGCTCCCTCTGCTGGTTACATAAGAGTTCAACAATGTTGAGATCTGAGAAAAGAGTGAACTCTTGAGAAGCAGAGGGTTTCCAACAAAACGAGACAATTCATCATCTAACCGTGAAGCTCATATTTTAGTCCAAGTTCTGTTGAATATGAAAATCCTAACTTGTTTTCCCGACTTCCTATTATTAGTCATTAATACGGTTCCGTCCTCCAAGCATTACATTTGAAGAGTCCCTTCTGCGTGACGTCACAATAAAGAATCAATTCTGTGACTTCTAGTCAACAAAACTGTATTCAGCTTGAGCAAAGGCCTAATGCTCAGTGCATCGAACTTTGCTAAATGAAGAAATTAGATCTTGTTTGTATTAGTGAGGTATTTAATTGCTGTAATCGGGCACAGCAAATGAGTACAATAAATCTATAGGACATGTAATATCATGAACGGAGAGCTTGAGGGCCTCTGGGTGCAGCATTGTTTTGCTGCGTCTAAAAATGAGTTGCTTGGGGAAAACATCCACATATATTTTTAGTCCCGATAACAACACTCTATTTCTGCCATTGGCTAAAAAAAATAAAAACACACACACACACAATAGAGATTTTTTTACACCTAAGTGACTCCGATGACTTCAGCAACCTCTGTGTCTGTCAGTGTTGTATCGAGTCTGCAGCAGCCTCATGCTACTCTCTTGTACATGGAGAGCAATGGTTCAGCTGTTGCGTATTCTTGCTACATCTAGAATGTCAGTGCAGTAACCAATACATGTTGAGAGACACAAGTTCATCCAATTTGTTTGCTGTAGAAAAGTTACATAAAAACAAAGTTGAGACTTACTGCTCCTCGTGCTCCAGTTGGGAAAACCAGAATAACGAAACATGATACAGCTCAATGCCAATCGCATCCGGTTAAGTTATTGCTGCTGAGCATGAGAAGTCAACACGAAAAGCGACATCTGCCATGTAAGTGACTAATAAACGAGGATCAATAAGAAAGAATATCTCAGAGATTCTGTTGGGTTTGTCTTGACAAAAACTGGTATCAGAAATAAACTGCAGGTATATCATTATCATGGCAGTGATAATTGACAAAAATGTTACAGTATTTATGTATGACTGAGACGACAAGATAATTCTATATACAGACGCATGAAATCACATACAAAGTCTTTGCTGTGACACTCACTGCTGTTGCACTTGTAGGAGGGTCCGGGTTCTGCAGCAGACGGAGGGGATGCCGGGACAGAGGAACGTGAGGCAGACTTCTGTGGAGATGATGTCTTACCTGCAGGTTGAACAAACACCATAAAGAGACCTGCAGACGCTGTTTACTACCGTTACGAACTTCATGCATTTTAAAAGAATAATACCAGCTGTATTATACGGAGTGGGATTTCCAATCTTCCCTCCGGTTTTCTCGGCCGATTGCAGAACCTCCATGTCCAGCACAATCACCACATGCCTGGAAGAAAGTCACAATAATGCCAAAAGGGGAATTACATGCAACAAACAAACATGGAGTAGGGAGCAGGAAGTAAGAACATGCAAATGAAACCACATACCTGCCATCTTGCAATGTGTTGTTGATGGTCTTCTTCACCATACACACACAATTAGGTGCCAGGATGTTCTCTTCTGGCAGATAGTTTAATTGTGTGGCCAACAGGAAGGCTAGATACACAAACGCATACAAACATATTCATGTACAGCTAAAAAAAAAAAAGTTACGTATGCATTATTGGTACTTGATTATCTTCTGAGGTGCACATTTGCTTAGAGCTACCGTCGTTCTTTGTAATTTATGATATTACCCTTGTTAGATTTAACACACGTGTCTGTCAACTTGCTACCAAAAGGCCAAACCCACAGTCTGACGGTTTATTGGCTTCTGCAAAATACTCACAAGACCAGGAGTGCCTGCCATCACTCATCATGAGCCGGAACCTGGGCGGACCAGAACCACTGGTGACCTGACGGATGTTCTGACAAACACAGAGGGAAGGAAGGGTTGTATAAGTAAAACACTCATCATGACACTGGACATTTGACAGATCCATGAGGATGTATTCATTCTACCACACTGTGTACAAACCATATATAATCACAGTAATATTAAAGATAATCTTCATATAATTACATTCAGCTGAGAAGCTCTCTCAATACTTAATTGATTATCTTTGGATATTGATTAACAATAGAAATATTTCAATACAATAAAACTGGATTGTTTGGTAAAGTGGACTCTCAGAATGTACTTACCAGCAGCTGCAGCACGACATCAGTGTCCGCTTGTGAGCTGTTGAACAGAGCCTGGACAATAACACACATGGACTTGTTAGTTTCTCCTGCCTGGCCCCATCACACTACCATGCTACTAATGCAAAGCTACAGTACAACATCAATTAGAAAGATTCATGAAGTGCCAATTGTTTTGTACCACCCCTAGCAAGTAATGTTAAGCAGTAGTGGACAAACAGAGCGGAACTACATCAGACCGTCCTGGTGTTGTGAGTTATCTCATTAGCTGGCATTGCTAACAGCTGCAGCTAGCAGAGCCACACTGCTAAACACTATAGGCTGGTATTTCAAGTGCAGAACAAAAACAACGTTTATATTCAGTTGTGTACATATGTATGCTTACTTCAACTGCTCCCTCTGTGAGTTTTACACTCATGTCGCCCCGGTAAAGTAGCTCTCCAAGCAAGCAGACTTTGGCTTTATTTATGCGTAGTCGAGTTAAAGGTATGGAACCTATCGCGAGAGGAGCGATACAAACGATATTTCAACACCGGATATGGCACATTCGTGCCTTCAAAATAAAGGAGTACATGTGCACGGTAGACATGATGGCTCCTAATGTAAAATTGGAAAAGTAACTTAAGTTACCACGCTAATGGTACTTGAACAACACACTCGGAGGTATATTTTGATGGTTTTGGTGAGAAACTCCCTTTTCATTCAAGCTAACTTGATAGTCGTGCTCCGCAGACGCGCAACGGACTCGAAACAAACCCTGAACTGTCCACCGGCTACTCATGTGGCTTACTTGTAGTTCATGATGGATCTTCCGTGCGTTCAGTGGCAAGATCATGTTGCACAGAAATGGATCGGACTCGACCCCGAGCTGAAGGAAACATTAACGTCCCAGCTTGAAGTAGATGATCTTTTCAAATGTGCCCTAACTCTGACAACGTGAGTAGCTAACGTTAGCTTACTCCTCTAGTTTGTTGCTAATGAGTTTCCAGTTTATAGCCGATCGATCTGAATAGTTTAGATCAACTACTACGAGCAAGGGCGCTGTTTTTGATTGGACCCGTTTAAGCCATTTACATTATATTGACTTGAATTAGTTTGCAGAACTTGTCTAGGAATAAACAGTAAACCCACGCTTTCCTGCTGCTGGAGAATATTTGGAACATAGAGAGACAGTTTCTCTGTAGTTTGTCTCCGTTTCTGTTTCACAGCCAAGATGATCTGGACTTGGTGCGGTCGATCTCTTCAGGATACTCTGCACAGAAGGATGCAGAGCTAGCAGCCACATGCAGGGAGAAGGGGAACTGTAGCTTCAAGACCAGAGACTACCCTGCAGCCGCTCTGCACTATTCACAGGTGACGTGAAGATATTCTTCTATTGCTCAACATGAAAATATATACTTCAATGATACTACAATAACGCATTAAATCACGAGAAATGCCACTATTCAATTCTATGATATTATGGCTATAACTATAATAATGTGAAGATAATGTCCCTGTAAACCAGGGGTGTCCAAACTTTTTTCAAAGAGGGCCAGATTTGATAATGTGAAAATGCCCAAGGGCCAACAGTCCCTGCTGACATTATTTTAAACAATACAAGTAGCCTATAC
>NW_022282049.1:8422-8725 GCF_004355925.1 Anarrhichthys ocellatus | reverse complement strand
ACGTATATATACATATACATATATACATATATATACATATACATATACATATATATACATATACATATACATATATATACGTATACATATACATATATATACGTATACGTATACATATATATATACGTATACATATATACGTATACATATATACGTATACATATATACGTATACATATATACATATATATACATATATATACACATACATATACATACATATACATACATACATACATACATATACATACATATACATATATACATATATATACATATATATACATATATATACATATATATA
>NW_022282049.1:0-8412 GCF_004355925.1 Anarrhichthys ocellatus | reverse complement strand
ATACATATATATACATATATATACATATATATACATATATATACATACATATATATATACATATATATATACATATATATATACATACATATATATATACATATATATATACATACATATATATATACATATATACATACATACATACATACATACATACATACATACATACATATATATATATATATACACACACACACATATACACATACACATATATATATATATACACATACAACAAAGAGTATGATTAACATCTTTTTCTATGCACTATGTTTGATGAATCATTTTAAAAGTTCAAGGCACAGAATACGTTCAACTGAAGATAATATGGTATATATGCCATGGGGTATAATTCATACTGAGAATCAATACACATCTAAAGCCAAAACCACTGGATACACATTGGAAAAGAAGCCAACTGGAAGAGGTAAACATATATCGGGCCTGCATAGCGTTAGTTTATCATAGCCTAGTCTGAAGTAAACGAAGACGCAAGGCCGCTATTCTAATCTCTTAACAAAGTCTATAAAAGAATACTCAACAGTACTCTGATTTACTGTGGCGACCTGCCTGACAAGTAGCGTTATGAAGTACAGCGTACAGACGATATGAAGAACGGTCCGGTGAGTAGTAACGTTGCGCACCCCCACCCAGAGAAAGAGAGAGAGATACAGACCGATATAACGTTAACGGTACACGAGTCCTCAGACAGCAGTAACAGAGCTTTAAGAGCCGCTCTATGTTGATTTAACTGAGCAGTCATAACATACGAGACATTATTTCAGTGGCATTAGCCCTGGTATGTAGCAAGCTAATGTAACGTCAAGTAACCTCGAGAATGTGCTAACTAGCTTAGCAAACGTGAACATAACACAACTTGTTTAGCTCTCTTTAAACTTAGTCAAACACATAACAACTATCACACATTAGTTTGAGAGTCTAACGTTTCAGGGCGTTGTTTCGTCTTTAAAACGTGACTTTATGAGCCATCGTATTCTACCTCTTAACGGTTAGCAACGTTACTTCACCCTTCCTCCTCTTCCTCCATTCCAGAAACTTTTTGAACTTCTCACCACTGCGGCTAAGCTATGCTAGCCGTTAGCCCAGCGTACTGATGTACGTTACGTTAGCTCACCGGAGTTCACGTCCACTCTTTTAATGAAACTATTAAATGCTCGCCGAATCACATACCTCTTAGTAATGCACACAGGCTATGGCAAGTGAGTTTTGCTGTAGTTCCTACTCTTACAGATTTTCTCCCGTTTTCCACCGTTTCTTTCCTCCGCCTCTCCGTGCCATGTCCTCCAGATCCTGGACACAAGTAGACTGGGGAGGCGCAGTGCATATCACTCCGCCTCCCTAACAAACTAGTACTCGCTTTGGCGTTACAGCTGAGGACAATTCGGTTTCTTATTGCCTAAAAAGTACTACGACGACAAACCGTACAACTCAGTTATATTTTATACAAAAGCAGTACATTCAATTTCTAACCTTTCCAAACATCAATTCGCTTTCCTCGCGCAGAGATAAGGGAATATTCCGACTGAACAAACTTTTTAACACCTTTGACAGTTATGTCGATTATTACGGTCATTGGCGCCAAACACAACATCAGCAGCTGCACCTGAAGCAAATCACGCATCAGTGCTGGTCTTTATAAACGTGTGTGATGTGTCCGTGTGTGAAGTTGTACTTCTTACGGTGGTCGTGCTGCGGCTCTGGAACGTCTCACAAGTTGCTGGCTCCACTCAGTCTGGAGCATTGCGGTTTGTTGTGTATGGTCGTCCTTTGTAGTCACTTGTTCTGCGCTTCAACACTCCCCCGCGTTATCAACCTATTTCACTTTAATCACGCATACTAATAATTACTATTCCGCAGACGGGCCGCTACTCTCTCTTATGTCTGGCAGCAGTGTTGGGAGTGCGGACTCTCCATTCAGTCGTCAAAGTCTAAATGAATTGCGGTGTCCGTGTTCAACCGCTAGTGGGCGACGTACACCCAGCTCTGGGCTGTTAAAGGTACACCATCAGACATCCCAATTCTACTGGTACAGTTACAATACTATAACTTTATTCTAATGATTCTGTGTCTGAAGTGGTTGAACCTCTCACCTCATGCATGCACAGATGTTAACATTCGTGATTAACAGGCTGAACCAGACTTCCATTCAATTAAATCCATTTTTAGCGAGGTAATATGCTTCCTGCATTGACACTCATAGTTGACAGTGAAAATGTGAACATTTCTGTTGATTTATGTTTTTTTCCTCATAAATTCTCACACTAGATCAAAAATGATTCTTGTACAAGATTTGTGTTCTCACATTCTTTACATGCTTTTCCAAACCTGCGTTTTTAATAAAAAAGAGGGCTGCACAAATGAATGGTGGGTTTGTCTGATGACTTCAGACCGTGTCATAACTTATGATATCAGTTCTTACAGGAACAACTACACGAGATGACACGCACCAGTTTATTTTGAAAGCTGGAGTCACTGCAATCAAGCAGTGTTATATACCACAGAGACACGGTCTCAGAATATTGTTTCAATGGGATGAATCCTTAAGGCGAGGTAGGCAACCTGGGCCGGGGGCCCCCACAACGCAAAGGGCCCCACACAGCTATGGATTTATTACGATGTTTGGATATGAAAAATATTGAATTATGTTACGGTTCTAACTCGTTGTACCATGAAATAACTTACAACAGGGCTCCAAGGCACCTAAAAATAAGCAACTCAGCAGTATGGCCAGCTACCAAGAACACTGTTTCATTACTATCCCCAATACAGTAGCCTCTGAATGTTGTGTTCAAATATGAGGAGAAGAATTGATGAGATGCTATTTTTATGACAACACATCAGAAGAGTTGTACTCTAGTACAGCAGTCGTATGTACTCACGTCTCCAAGAGTTTGTCATACAAAAAAAACAAAAAAAACCTTGTTTCAATTAATCATGTATTTTATTCATTTATGTGCAAAAATCAACTACTGTCTCAAACGCAAAATATGCAAAGACAACTTGTATTTACAGAGAAGCTGCAAACGGAGCACAACTCATCAGGTTAAGCTGTTCGGTCTCCATCGACGCACAGTTGAAAAGAAAAGGGTTCGTGTTCCACATGTGCGCAGTCGAGTCTGGTTTCGTGACAAACCCCCTCCTGGTGTCCACCATCAAGAGACTCACGAGGGATTACAATAGACGCATTTGTTTTTCTGACTAACGGTTTGTGGAGCTGTCGAGCATCTTGCTGCAATGTAATTAAACAAATGTCACTGAATGATTAATAAGTATTAATATTGAGTAATTGAACACCTTGAGTTATCACATTCCTAATTCGTTCACATGTTGCAACTCTTATGAGGAAGTAAACACTTTGTTTATATATATTATATAAGACGTATTTGCATCATCATACACATTCAGTATTGATTACATCCAGCTTTGTTATTTGTTGCTGCTAAGCCATTCGTCAGAGTGGCGTTCGGTTTACTACACATCCCAGAAATCACCTGGTTTGAGTGACAGGTGACCAGGTAGGTTTGGTTTGCAGTGTCTGTGGGTGACGGGAGACACGGTTTAAATGAATATAAAAGTATTACGATTAGAGTTTGAGTATTTTTTTAGGTGTCATCTTTTTCTTTGACTGTTCTGTGGTGTCTACGTCCTCTTCTTACTTAAACTGAAATATGAAATCACTTCCTGTTCACGAAGGATTCATTTCCTTAGTGTTGAGAACAGCCGGTGAGTAACACTTCAGTCATGAACTGTCGGGAAGTCGAGTCACTGCTGTATTTTTAACACAGAGCAGCAAAAAGGGACGTTGAGTTACAGATCATCAACTATCCGATGCCTCTGAACCGGAGTCAGACGGAGGCCCACTGTGGATGACCCACTGAGCACAAGCGGTTTAGGAAGACACCCTTCTATTAATGCTGGTTTATATGTTGCTGAAAACGTCTGCTTTAGCTTTTAAGATGAGCCTCTGCTGCACGAGCTGTGACCTGTGAGGTGTGAAAACCCTAAAGTTACTCAGTTATTCTAATCTGACCCGTCAGTTCCTGTTATACTGTGTGTGTGCCCGCTTATTCTCTGCATCATTTTGTCATTTCTTTAAAGCAATAAACGGCACACTTTGGCCCACCCACAGCTACAATTCACTCCGGGGACAAACACGCTGGAGAGAAATTGAGGAGGATTCCTGGTTTGTTTGTCAGATGATTTTTGTGAATCATACAAATAAATCACGAGTAGGTTACTAGTACCAACTTTAATTAAAAAAAAGAGATTAGCTGTACAGTGTAAAGAGGTTTTGGTGGATGAACTGAAAACACAGTCAAAGAAACGCAGTGCAATGCGAGCATTAAGGGACAGCCCTGTCTCTCGTCTTAGATATACAGTACCTCCTGTTTCAGAGAACCTCATTGCAGAACATCCACAGCTCTTCAGTAGAGAACGATCCATTTAAACGTGTGGTTCGGGTGCTGCCTGTAGTTCTCTAAAGCCATAACTTATTTTAGTTTTAGTATTTTAGTTTAGTTCTGCTGGTGTGAAAATGACCAAATCTACATAAACGATCTACTCCTAGTCATTACAGTGAGTGGATGTGATGCCCCGTACATGGTTCCAGATTTTATTCTCTCTCTCTCTCTCTCTCTCTCTCACAGGAAAAGGAATGTTAAGTTACATTACAGAAAGTGAACAGTGATTAAATCAGAGATCATGTGATCACAGGAAAGCATAACATCGCAAAAACACACTCGGATATTAAGAAGGAAAAAAGACTGCTGTGTCCCGTCCGCACACTTCAACAGCAGCAGAACACAGTTCTCAGATCAGTTTCCTCTTCACACACACGTGGCTCATTTCAGTGAGTGTCTTCTAACACTCTAACACACACACACTCTGCAGTGCAATCAGTGTACTTCTGATTCAGACTAATCGATGTGAAGAGCACTACGTGATGGGACAAAATAAAGGATATATATATATATACCTTGGGAGAGCAGCTTTGGAAGTTTACACCAGATTCATCTTGTTCTCATCCAGACTCACTCAATCTCAACTCATTCATTATAACTATGATTGATCAATCTCTTTAGTTCAGAGTAACTGCTTTGGATTTCACACAAGATTAAAGAAAGAAAAAAAAAATCACAACACTTAAAAAGAATTTGTCTCCTGAACACCAAAATGCCAGCAACCAATCAGAAACCAGTGGTGGTACATGAAGTGAAAGGTGTCTCCCTTTATGTTCCACCGATGTTGTATATTCTGCTATTATTCCCTGTATTTCAGAGCAATGGTCCACATTAACAGTTTGATGATTTAGCTTTACCCTAGCGGTTAGGATGTGTGACGTATAACACACATCCTCCGATCGACAATAACCAACATACTGATTAATGCAGCTTCTTAAATGAGAGAATTTCTATATCGTTCCATATTTTCCAGGCCGTTGTAGGAACACTGGAAGTACGATGAACATCATCATCAACCAGCTGATGAGAACAACTGGCCGTTTAGGAGCGGTCCGTCTGTGAAAAAGGCCGGTGTAGATCAGCTATTTGCTGAAATAATCATAGATAATTATATTTTAAATATTGTAGGGATGCATAAAGACCTGCTGTCCTTAATAATCCATTATACGTAGACGTCTGAGCTGAGGATGTCATGGTACCTGGCAATGATGTTGCTGTTCTGTGCTGTTGTTTTTGACATGTAAAAAAAAATAAAAAAATCTTTTAATAAAATCTAAGTGAAGAAGAAAGAAAGAAAAACAGCAGTTTAAAAACCAGATGTGCTACAATGGACCAATGAAGGGGAGTCATTGTCATTGTGTGTGTGTGCTTAATTATGTATCTATGAGCTCGACAGTGTTTTCAGCCGTTTTGAATGTCTCATTGGTGCACTATGTGATGGTCTATACAAATATCAGAAAATGCACATTACAGTTACGCAGTTCTTTCGATAGGTCCCACATTGGTAATGTGACTGCAGCGGGTGCTTTCTCCTCAGAGAGCATGCACTGACGGCGCTGCTGCTCGACGGCATGCTGGGTACTCGGGCGTAGACCGCTGTCAATCAAACGTAGGACTGAAGATCAATCAATCTGTGATGAGGATGATGAAGAAGAAACGATCCCGGGTCCACTGATTTGTCAAAATAATTTGGTCTAATATTCATTCCTTTTATATGGAAATCAGTTTCTTTGTTTGTCATCATGCAACAACTTAATTAAACTGAAGGGCAGAGCTGAAACTAAGGCGAGAGACTGGAGGCTGAGCCGGACTTCTTCTGCAGTTTGTTTGGTGATGCTTGATGTGTCAAACGGTGTGAGATGCTAACTGATCTCTTTAAGTCACAATGCATGAATGGTCGGCTATTATGGCAAATGAAGGCACTGGAAAAAAACAAACAAGTATTTTAATAGAATCGCCCCACTACATTGTACTGTAGTGGGGCGATACGCAACCGTTTCCCCGCAGCATCAGTCTCACATAACGGAAGAGCAACTACGTACATTTCCTTTTCATGAGGCAAAAAAAAAGCAAAGAAAAAAAAAAAGCTGGTGAGCTTTGACGTGAAGAGGACACGACGAGCGTCTCCTTCGGTGCTGGACACTATCTGTCCTGGTTGTCCGACCTGAGGCCACAGGGCGGGGCGTCCTCGGAGGGAGTGTCTAGGACCGGGTTGACGAACCCTTCAAACTCCGTGTCCGCATTGTCCTCCGGGTGGGTACCCACGAAATCGTTCTCCCACTCCAGCGCGTTGGAGTCCTCCGAGGCCGAGGTGGGGCCGCTGGTCACCTGCTTGCCGCCGGGCCTCAGGGCTGCTCGCAGGATGTCCTCCTCCGTCCGGGACCTCTCCCAGGCCGGGAGGCCGCGATTGATTCCTACAACGCAGGGACACGAGCTTTCATTGTGACGGCAGAGGTCAGGAAGTGCTGCAGGTAGTAAACCGAGATTTAACGCACTACGGTTCTTTAATGGAACCGACCTTAGATGCCATATATGTGTATACAGGATCTTTTCTTATGGTCAGAGCGGAATTGACTGTATATACTCGCACATAATACACAACTAACCCTTTATAAATCCCATTAAAATGAAATAGGGGTGCACATTGTGATATAAAGTGCATTTCAATAGACATAATTGACGTGAAGTTGTTTAAAATCTTTTCTTTCATATTTTTCTATCTGTCAGTAATTCTTGGTCCCAGCTGATCAGGAGGAAGTTTGAATAAGACGTCCCCACAGTCTCGTGAGAGGCCAAGATCAGAAGAACTTATAGCCAAACTTCCTGAAAAACAGAATTCTTCCCACACCGACTTGTTTTACACCTGGTGCTCAAACGCGTGGGTGAGACGTATACATTACACACTCTGCACAAACGGCCTCTTCCTCCCCCTCTTTGCCGCAGTGGCACTGATAAAGACCGAATCAATCTTGGCTGAGGAGCAAACGGAGCGCTGGTCTGGAGGACGAGAGAACGCTCCGGCTCGTTTCGAGATCGAACTCCCAATCCCAACGTTGAGAGAACGATTAGTGATTTGCGACGGACCTGAAACGAAACCCCCTCACCTTCCTCGTCCTCCCACTCCAGGTCCAGCGAGGTCCCGTCATCGTTGGTGGAGCGGGTCTTGGTGGTGAAGTCCCAGCTGCACTCGGTGTTGGGAGTCACCACGTTGGTGTCGGACGGCAGTCCTGGAAACAGAGAGCGGATTGTTACAACAGGACTCTTTAAGTGAGGGTGCAGTACGCTCTGAACCGTACGCATACATTTATACAGAGCCAACATAGGCGAGGGTGGACGGCTCACTTACTGTTGCCCCTGAAAGCGTCCGATTGGGCTTTTACATTCTGGAGGTAGACATCAAACTCCTCCCCGGGGTTTTGTCTGGAACAAACCAGGACCACGGTCAACATAACAACAACAGACGTGTAAAAAGCAGTCACTCACAGCTTTGACACGAAACACAGCGGGCCTGAATAACAAACACCCTCAAATCAGGATTTCCGTTGAGATTCAAAAAAGAAATATGTGAGATTCTATCTGCCAGATATAAACACGTGTAAATATCACACATCTGAGGTGCTGATAGATATCATACTACTTATTAAAAGGACTGATTTGCCAGATGCTGCTTTCCGAATGTCTCTTTGCAGCTGCCACGGAGTAAAGACTTTAAATACATCCAGCATTACGGTCTACTTAGTACAAATAATAAAATCTAGGTGGAGCCTCATGTCCTCAGCTACACAGCTCTCCTGTCGTCTAATGAACTTCAGTGACTCACTTTCTTTGCTGAGTCTCACCGCCAGTGCCATCTGCTTTCCCGCGTGTCCTCTGGGCAGGCAGCTGCCGACAGCAACAAAAAACACAGATCAAGTAAAAAAAAAAAAAA
>NW_022282048.1:0-8748 GCF_004355925.1 Anarrhichthys ocellatus | reverse complement strand
TCACGGTGTTTAGTGTACCTCACGGTGTTTAGTGTACCTCACGGTGTGTAGCGTACCTCACGGTGTTTAGTATACCTCACGGTGTTTAGTATACCTCACGGTGTTTAGTGTACCTCACGGTGTTTAACGTACCTCACGGTGTGTAGTAACCTCACAGTGTTTAGTGTACCTCACGGTGTGTAGTAACATCACGTTTTTTTTCTGGTCCAGTGTCGTTTCCTTGTGGTCAGCACAGAGTCTGGTCTTCTTCATACCGAAGTCGTTCTCTGCTCAATGTCACAATGATGAACGACAACGTCACCGACAGCTGGCTGGTTGAACTGAATGTTACTGAGACGGAGGAGGAGCTGGTGATGGTGAACTCAACGTCTGGACAAAGGGGGGGCAATGAGACCCAGCTGAAGGGGGAGGAGGGAGGAGGAGAGGAGGTCACTGGTCGTATCGTGGGTGGAGTCCTGGAGAGACCAGGAGGGAGTCCCTGGCAGGTGATCAGACATTCTGGATCAACATTCATTCATTTTACACATATTTAAATCAGCTTTAATGTTTACTTAACATAGTGTACTGTGTGTGTGTGTGTGTTTGTGTGTGGTTAGGTTCTGGTCTGCAGGTCTGATGGGTATGGTTTCTGTGGAGGGACTCTGGTCTCTGACCGTTGGGTGGTCTCTGCTGCTCACTGCCTGGAGGAGACTGCGGACCACGTTACCATAGGTGACCACATGTGTGTTAGTGTTCCTGGTTTGTGCGACTTCCTCTGAACGATGAATAACGTCTTTGTGTTCAGGTGATTATGATAAACGACGTCCTGATCCAGGGGAGCAGGTGATCAAGGTTCAGAAGGTCTTCGTCCATCCTCACTTCCACTCCTTCACCTTCGACAGCGACATCGCTCTGCTGTACCTCGACAAGCCCGTCGTCAGGAGCCCCACCGCCATCCCCGCCTGCCTCCCCGACCCCCACCTGTCCAGATACCTGCTGCAGGTAACTCAATTTAAAACACTGATGGTTTCCAGTCTGCATGGAGAGGGACAGTCTGTGTTTGTATGTTTAGGAGGAGAACCGGGGCGTGGTGACGGGCTGGGGACTCACTCACTACCGGGGAAGGTCCTCCTCTCGCTTCCTCAGGAAGGTCACGCTCCCAGTGGTCAGCTACAGAGACTGTACCGCCTCCACTGAACAGGTGATCAGAGGGTACACACTTTACCCTGTACTGTACACACTGTACACATTGTAGTACTAAATAGATATTTTGTGAAGCCTTTAATGATGTCATGTATGTAGATGATGATGTCATGTGTAGATGATGTCACTGTCTCCGTCCTTCCCCCAGGTTGTCACAGACAACATGTTCTGTGCCGGTTACCATGATGTCGGGATGGACGCCTGCAGCGGAGACAGTGGAGGACCGTTCGTGGTGAACTACAGAGGGACCTGGTTTCTGACCGGAGTGGTGAGCTGGGGAGAGAAATGTGCTGCAAAGGGGAAGTACGGAGTTTATACCCGACTGGGGAACTTTCTGAACTGGATCAGAGACACCATGGAGAGACTGGACCTGAACGGTACCGAGAGTTGAGACAAACAGACTGAAATTATCTTTTTTCTTTTTCATTTTTCAAATTGAAAGCAAAGGGAGCCAAACGAAGACTTTAATAGTTGAACATGAAACATCAGGTTCTACATCTATCAGCTGGTTCCTCTCTGCTTCTCATTGGTTCTTTTTCATTTGAGCATAAACGTTTGTTTATGTTTTATCCTTGTTTGATATTTAACACATAATAGCAGAACCAAGTCAAAGTATATTGAAATGATAATTAATCGTTTGTTTTCTATTTTCTGAATATCTTCTGTAAAATGATGTCAAATACACAAACTTGTGACGAAACAACTCGGAGATGTTCTTTGCAAAAGAAAACTGTGTTTATAAGAGTTTATTATTAATACTCTGTGAGTGAGCATTCATATCAATACATTCATTCATATCAATACAAACACTATCTTTATGATTAAAATGTTTATTAGAGCACAAAAGTGACTCACTGTATTTTTCAAATAGCTGAAAAGAAAATATTGCAATGTCAGTTTTTTTCCAATATGGTGCAGCTTTAATATGATTCATACAAAAGAGTGTACAAATATACAACACAGTAGTGAGGAAGTACAATGTATGAGCAAACAAACAAACCAGTAACAAGCAATAACAAACCAAACCAATAACAAACTAATTACAAACAATAACAAACCAGTAAGAAATGATAACAAACCAAACCAATAACAAACAATAACAAACCGGTAAGAAACAATAACAAACCAAACCAATAACAAACAATAACAAACTAATAACAAACGATATGGAACTAATAACAAACCAGTGGCTAAGCAGTAACAAACAATAACAAACCAGTAACTAACCAGTAACTAACAATAATAAACCAGTAACTAACAATAATAAACCAGTAACTAACCATAACAAACCAGTAACAAACTAACGTTAGTTACCACCCTTCTCCACCCGTTTCACCAGCCGTCTCACCACTCGTCTCTCCACTCGTCTCTCCACCCATCTCACCACCTGTCTCACCACCAGGGGGCAGTCTGAAGGTGCTTCTGGATCCACTCCACATAATTAGCCACTCTGGTGTAGACTCCGTAGACCCTCTGACTCCCACAGTCCTCCGGCCCCCCCCAGGACACCAACCCAAACACCACCCACCTCCTGCTGACCCCGTCCTCCATCACAAACGCCCCCCCGCTGTCCCCCAGACAGGTGTCCCTCCCGCCCTCCAAGAAACCGGCACAGAACATGTTGTGGGTGATGTTGTAGCTGACGGAGCGTGAGGCGTAGCTCCCCTCACACTCGTCCTGAGAGACCACCGGCAGCTTTACGTACTGCAAGAGGTCAGACGTCATCTCAGGGTCACTGGAGGAGGAGGTGTTGAGATTGGAGATCCCCCACCCAGCAACTACACCCAAAGAATTAGGGAGAGGTGAGGGGGGGTCGTCCTGAAACAGAGAGAGAGGGAGAGGTGAAGGGGGAGAGTCTTACCCTAGTAGTACTAGTAGTACTAGTAGTAGTTGTACCTGGTTTCTAGGTGGAGGCACACAGACGTGGTATCATACAGTAGTAGTAGTACTAGTAGCACTTGTACCTGGTTTCTAGGTGGAGGCAGACACAGAGGCCGGATGAACTCAGTGAACTCCACCTGCTCCTCCAGCCTCAGCAGAGCGATGTCGTTGTTGTAGTTGTCCGGTTGGAAGTTCGGGTGGAGGAAGATTCTTTCCACCGAACGGTTGGTGGCCAGACGTTTGTCTGCAGCGTCATGGAGACCCAGAAACACCTGAATCACATGGACTGGTTATACTGGTTTTACTATTTAAACTGGTTACAATAGTTAAACTGGGTCACATGACCACATAATGTAATCAGCATACAGATTGGTCAGATGGTCACAGAAGGCGGGCTTATGTAGGAAAGCCAGCCAATTGGAAAGAAGCATTAATATTTATGTTTACACATCATATCAAACTTTAATGACCAGGTTGTTGTAAATATCCCAACCTCCAATATTAAATAATATTAAAAGTAATCAAAATATTAGTGGAAATGTAAAATTAATATTAAATTAAAATATAGAAGTTAAGACCTTGACGTGTTCCGGGGCCACGGGGACGACGCTGGTGTCCCTCCTCTGAGACCTCAGGACGTGGGCCGCTGTAAGGACCCAGGACTGGGACAGCAGGGCCCCAGAACCGAACCAGCGGTCCTCAGGGACACGGGACAGATCCTCCACACTAAGCAGAACCTGCCACGGGAACAGGCCGGGCTCGGACCGGAGACCTCCCACGATCCGCTTCACCTGAGGGGGGAAGGACCGGGACGGCTGGCCACAGGCTGGAAGACACATGGAGACACAGACTGTTTAATGTACTGTTTAGTGTACTGTTTAGTGTAGATTAATGTACTGTTTAATGTACTGTTTAGTGTAGTTTAATGTACTGTTTAATGTACTGTTTAATTTACTGTTTAGTGTACTGTTTAATGTAGTTTAATGTACTGTTTAATGTACTGCTGGACAGACACAAACTGCTTGATAACCCCTGAGATAACTTCCAGGATTAACATTCTTCTTTGAACCCAACCAATGATGTTTTTCTGAACCTAAACAGGTAGTTTTGGACCTGGTAAACCTAAACAGGTAGTTTTGGACTTGGTAAACCTAAACAGATAGTTTTGGACCTAGTAAACCTAAACAGGTAGTTTTGGACTTAGTAAACCTACTTGGAATAATATGTGCAGATGTTGCTGCAGTTAGTGTGACACTATGAGCGAGTCAAGACTAAATCTAGCAGCAGCCGTGAGTAATGAGGTGAGAGTGTGAGTACGGATCAAAATAACAGTCAGCTGTATTCAGTAGATGTATATATTGTGGCATCACAAGGGAAGGGGCCAGGTGCTAGATGGGTGCTATATTCCCTTTAATGATCAACAGCCACATCACAAAATGGCTGCCCAAGCACAAACTACAGCTCCCAGAAGGCCTCACCACTCACCAAGGTGTGGGTGTTGAAGCCACCTGATTGAGGCAGGACTTAAGAGCTGCAGGAGGAGAGGAGGAGGGAGAGCACATGGCTGGAAGGAGAGCCAAGAACTAACCTGGACTGGAGAACGGCGTAAAGAAAAGTACCGAGCCAGACTGAGGAGGATTGAAAGGAAGACGACCCGGTGGCCGGTGAAACCGAGGACACACTAAGTTGAGTTTTTTTAATACTGTTCAGTTGAACGAACCATTACCTCCTCTTGGACGCTTTTTTTTGTTTTGGACTTGAGTTTGATAACGAGAATTACTTGAGTTGCCAGAAACGGAAGAATAAAATGTGACCTTTTTCTGGGAACCTTTGATTTTTGCCTGTTTTTGTTAAGTACCTTGCCCTAGAAACTTCTCATGACATTACAATAGATAAACATCAAACAAAAAGTTCGGAAATTAGTGTTTGGTAGATTATTTCTCTGTTGTAGCAATGCTTCTTGGCAATAAATGTTATACCGTTGGAAAGCCTGTTTATTTACCTTTCAAACGGTGCCCCATTTGTAAGGAACATGCATTTGTAGGATGAGCAGCACAGTTGAGTATGTGGGTTGCGCCCATGAAAAATTTGCCAAATCTTCTCTGCCAAACAGCTTATTCTGCTGTTGCTATTGACTCTTGTTTGGTGGATTGGATGATTGAAGGCTATCAGTTACAAGGAAGAAACAAGACATATTGGCAATTTTACAATTTATTCATTTAAACAGGAGCCTCGGTAGCGTGTGGAAGAACCATACACAGCCACAACAGCCTGGCTCCTCCTCCTCATGCTGCTCACCAGCCTGCTCACACACTGCTGTGGGATGGCATTCCACTCCTCAAGCAGGATTTGTCGCAAGTCAGCCAACGTGGTTCTGTTGGTCACTCTGGCACGAACAGCTGGTCCCACAAGTGTTCACTTGGGTTGAGGTCAGGACTGCTGGCAGGCCATTCCATCCTCTCTACTCCCACATTCTGGAGGTAGTCTCTGATAAAGCGCTCTGTGGGGGCGAGCGTCTTCATCTTAGAGGATGGAGTTTGGTCTCAGACTGTGGAGAAATGGGATTGCCACTGGTTGCAGAATCTCATCTCGATATCTCTCTGCATTGAGATTGCCTCCAGTGAAGACAAGCCTAATTTTTCCAGTGATGGAGATGCCGCCCCACACCATCACACTGCCTCCACCAAAAGGTGTTACTCTATCGGTGCAGCAATCAGCATAGCGTTCTCCCCGTCTTCTCCATACTTTGACCCTACGATCCAACTTCCTCAGGCAGAATCTGGACTCATCGCTGAACATAACGTTCCACCACATGTTCAGGTTCCAGTGCAGGTGTTGCCGACACCAGTGCAAACGGGCCTGACGGTCAATAGCAACAGCAGAATAAGCTGTTTGGCAGAGAAGATTTGGCAAATTTTTCATGGGCGCAACCCACATACTCAGCTCTGTTGCTCATCCCACAAATGCATGTTCCTTACAAATGGGGCATCGTTTGAAAGGTACCTAAACAGGCTTTCCAACGGTATAACATTTATTGCCAAGAAGCATTGTTACAACAGAGAAATAATCTACCAAACACTAATTTCCGAACTTTCTGTTCGATGTTTATATTATATATCTATGTATATTCAGTAGCGATCATGAACTAATGTATTCACTCTTTCAATGAGGAAGATGACGTCATGTGGTAGATTGAAGGTTACCTGGTAAACAGCTCGGCAGTCTTGTTCCTGATTCCGAGTTGACCCATTCTCCACTCGGCCCACAGATGTAGAGACCTACCGCACACACACACAGATATCGTGTTTGGACATACAGTACAACACTCTGACTTTTTATGACATATTGTACTATGACTTTTTGTGACATACTATAATATTACTTTTTATGACATACTATATGACATTTCTGTTATACTCAGTACTTTGAGTAATACAGTCATAATACTCTTACTGTTACTGTTGTTGAGCTGGAAGCTGTCCTCCCTGCAGACGTACTGAACACTCGATCCAAACTGTGTGCTGTTGTCTTTACTTCCAAACACCAAGTTGGCCATCGCGACCAACTTCGGACTCCCACAATCCACCGCTGTGAAAGAGAGGAACCGTGATGAATACCAAATGAACAAGACCCAGCAGCTCTTAGATGGTAGAATGAGCAGACTTGAACTATTGTCCTTAATAACTGAAACATGGTGACACATATATTATATGTACATGATATCTATATTTTGAATATAATGTATCCAAATTCAGACAGTTCTTTTCAATATGAATCTCACATTTATATATTTTAGAAGTCCTTTCTGCTCCTTTTTTACAGTATTTCTCATTTTAGCATTACATATGTTAATACATTATGCAGATGATTGCTAATGTGGTATGAACTATAATATTAAAATCACAGGACTCTTTCGTGTTGATCTGTTTTAAAGCTGCTCTGCTGGTACGACTACTTCCTGTCAGAGTTCATACAGAAGTAGAAACACAAACTCTAAATGTCATTGATCCAAACTTGAGAGTCTATCATCAGAAGACTGAGTGTTGCTGTGATGTCACTGATAACATGGCAGTATTAAAATCAGATTATTGTTGTGATCATTATTTTTATTATGATCGACAGATTGTTTGACAAAAACACACGACTGGAGATTCTTTTTTA
Organism: Anarrhichthys ocellatus; assembly: GCF_004355925.1. Taxonomy (NCBI): domain Eukaryota; kingdom Metazoa; phylum Chordata; class Actinopteri; order Perciformes; family Anarhichadidae; genus Anarrhichthys; species Anarrhichthys ocellatus. The sequence continues at coordinate 1,524 of NW_022282048.1, read as the reverse complement.
AAATTTGTTTTATTAGAAAATAATCTAAAACTACTGACAAACATATAAACTGTTCCTACAGTTTTGCTATCAGCCAATAAGAATCACTTTCTGACTAATCTCGACTGTGATTGGTTAAGATGATGGACAAAGACCTCCTCCTAGAGTGTGTTTCTAGAGAGAAAGAAACGGAAACCATTAAGTTCAACCTAATCTGAGGTCTGGTGCTACAGTTACTATATATATAATAACTATACAGGTACTCTGTACAGTTACTATATATATATACAGTTACTATATATCCAATAACTATACTGTTACTATTTACAGTTTTTATGTACAGTTACTATTTATACTATTACTATACAGTTACTATGTACAGTTCAAATATATAGTTACTAAACATTTATTATATATTAATTTACTATGTACCGTTACTATATAAACAGTTATACCGTTCCTATGTACAGTTACTACATATAGTTATAAAGTTACTATACAGTTACTGTATTAACTGTACAGTAATTAAATACAGAAACTATACAGCAACTATATCAGCTACAGTTACTATATATAAAGTAACTATATATCCAGTAACTGTATACAGTTACTATATACAGTTACCATGTACAGTTACTGGTTACTGGTTGACTCGTGTCAGCTCTTTGGGATCCACCACTATATTTCACTGATAACTACTGATGCTTTAGTTAGTTGATCACATTCAGTGCAGAATCCAGCTACATGTGTGAAGCTGATATCCATATATAGGTGATCTAATATATAGGAAATGTATCGGTGATAGAATATGTGTTAATGCTGCCTTCTTGTTGTTTGAAAAAGAGAATTTAGCTTGTTAAAATAAAAGAAGTCAGAGGACTTCAGCACTGAGTGAAAGAACATGTTAGTGTTAGTAATGATTTAATAATGAATCTGATCACACAGATGTTTCCCTTAAAGTTTTACATGTTGCAGAATGATTTCTTACTCTGACAGTGAGGACTGCTACTCCACAATCCATCAGACTGACAGTCCATCTGATAGTGATCCAGATTCTCTCCGTCCTGAACCACAGAGACACAAAGAGACATCTTCCTGTTAACAGGACAAGCCAGCAGCAGTAGTAGTCAAAGAAGTACCCAGAACCAATACAACAATGTACTGGTTTAAGTCCTGTTTATCAGATCAGTCCCAGTTTGTGTATGTAAACTATGAATCTTCCACAAACACCCAAGTTAGTCAAGTAGGGCTAGCTCAGGTTTAGATTTAGGGCTGGTTCAGGTTTATATGTAAGGATGGCTCAGGTTTATAGTTAGGGCTGGTTCAGGTTTATAGTTAGGACTGGTTCAGGTTTATAGTTAGGACTTGTTCAGGTTTATAGTTAGAGCTGGCTCAAGTTTATAGTTAGAGCTGGCTCAGGTTTATAGTTAGGGCTGGATCAGGTTTATAGTGAGAGCTGGCTCAGGTTGATAGTTAGGGCTGGATCAGGTTTATAGTGAGGGCTGGCTCAGGTTTATAGTTAGGGCTCGCTCAGGTTTATAGTTA
>NW_022282047.1:0-8748 GCF_004355925.1 Anarrhichthys ocellatus | reverse complement strand
TCACGGTGTTTAGTGTACCTCACGGTGTTTAGTGTACCTCACGGTGTGTAGCGTACCTCACGGTGTTTAGTATACCTCACGGTGTTTAGTATACCTCACGGTGTTTAGTGTACCTCACGGTGTTTAACGTACCTCACGGTGTGTAGTAACCTCACAGTGTTTAGTGTACCTCACGGTGTGTAGTAACATCACGTTTTTTTTCTGGTCCAGTGTCGTTTCCTTGTGGTCAGCACAGAGTCTGGTCTTCTTCATACCGAAGTCGTTCTCTGCTCAATGTCACAATGATGAACGACAACGTCACCGACAGCTGGCTGGTTGAACTGAATGTTACTGAGACGGAGGAGGAGCTGGTGATGGTGAACTCAACGTCTGGACAAAGGGGGGGCAATGAGACCCAGCTGAAGGGGGAGGAGGGAGGAGGAGAGGAGGTCACTGGTCGTATCGTGGGTGGAGTCCTGGAGAGACCAGGAGGGAGTCCCTGGCAGGTGATCAGACATTCTGGATCAACATTCATTCATTTTACACATATTTAAATCAGCTTTAATGTTTACTTAACATAGTGTACTGTGTGTGTGTGTGTGTTTGTGTGTGGTTAGGTTCTGGTCTGCAGGTCTGATGGGTATGGTTTCTGTGGAGGGACTCTGGTCTCTGACCGTTGGGTGGTCTCTGCTGCTCACTGCCTGGAGGAGACTGCGGACCACGTTACCATAGGTGACCACATGTGTGTTAGTGTTCCTGGTTTGTGCGACTTCCTCTGAACGATGAATAACGTCTTTGTGTTCAGGTGATTATGATAAACGACGTCCTGATCCAGGGGAGCAGGTGATCAAGGTTCAGAAGGTCTTCGTCCATCCTCACTTCCACTCCTTCACCTTCGACAGCGACATCGCTCTGCTGTACCTCGACAAGCCCGTCGTCAGGAGCCCCACCGCCATCCCCGCCTGCCTCCCCGACCCCCACCTGTCCAGATACCTGCTGCAGGTAACTCAATTTAAAACACTGATGGTTTCCAGTCTGCATGGAGAGGGACAGTCTGTGTTTGTATGTTTAGGAGGAGAACCGGGGCGTGGTGACGGGCTGGGGACTCACTCACTACCGGGGAAGGTCCTCCTCTCGCTTCCTCAGGAAGGTCACGCTCCCAGTGGTCAGCTACAGAGACTGTACCGCCTCCACTGAACAGGTGATCAGAGGGTACACACTTTACCCTGTACTGTACACACTGTACACATTGTAGTACTAAATAGATATTTTGTGAAGCCTTTAATGATGTCATGTATGTAGATGATGATGTCATGTGTAGATGATGTCACTGTCTCCGTCCTTCCCCCAGGTTGTCACAGACAACATGTTCTGTGCCGGTTACCATGATGTCGGGATGGACGCCTGCAGCGGAGACAGTGGAGGACCGTTCGTGGTGAACTACAGAGGGACCTGGTTTCTGACCGGAGTGGTGAGCTGGGGAGAGAAATGTGCTGCAAAGGGGAAGTACGGAGTTTATACCCGACTGGGGAACTTTCTGAACTGGATCAGAGACACCATGGAGAGACTGGACCTGAACGGTACCGAGAGTTGAGACAAACAGACTGAAATTATCTTTTTTCTTTTTCATTTTTCAAATTGAAAGCAAAGGGAGCCAAACGAAGACTTTAATAGTTGAACATGAAACATCAGGTTCTACATCTATCAGCTGGTTCCTCTCTGCTTCTCATTGGTTCTTTTTCATTTGAGCATAAACGTTTGTTTATGTTTTATCCTTGTTTGATATTTAACACATAATAGCAGAACCAAGTCAAAGTATATTGAAATGATAATTAATCGTTTGTTTTCTATTTTCTGAATATCTTCTGTAAAATGATGTCAAATACACAAACTTGTGACGAAACAACTCGGAGATGTTCTTTGCAAAAGAAAACTGTGTTTATAAGAGTTTATTATTAATACTCTGTGAGTGAGCATTCATATCAATACATTCATTCATATCAATACAAACACTATCTTTATGATTAAAATGTTTATTAGAGCACAAAAGTGACTCACTGTATTTTTCAAATAGCTGAAAAGAAAATATTGCAATGTCAGTTTTTTTCCAATATGGTGCAGCTTTAATATGATTCATACAAAAGAGTGTACAAATATACAACACAGTAGTGAGGAAGTACAATGTATGAGCAAACAAACAAACCAGTAACAAGCAATAACAAACCAAACCAATAACAAACTAATTACAAACAATAACAAACCAGTAAGAAATGATAACAAACCAAACCAATAACAAACAATAACAAACCGGTAAGAAACAATAACAAACCAAACCAATAACAAACAATAACAAACTAATAACAAACGATATGGAACTAATAACAAACCAGTGGCTAAGCAGTAACAAACAATAACAAACCAGTAACTAACCAGTAACTAACAATAATAAACCAGTAACTAACAATAATAAACCAGTAACTAACCATAACAAACCAGTAACAAACTAACGTTAGTTACCACCCTTCTCCACCCGTTTCACCAGCCGTCTCACCACTCGTCTCTCCACTCGTCTCTCCACCCATCTCACCACCTGTCTCACCACCAGGGGGCAGTCTGAAGGTGCTTCTGGATCCACTCCACATAATTAGCCACTCTGGTGTAGACTCCGTAGACCCTCTGACTCCCACAGTCCTCCGGCCCCCCCCAGGACACCAACCCAAACACCACCCACCTCCTGCTGACCCCGTCCTCCATCACAAACGCCCCCCCGCTGTCCCCCAGACAGGTGTCCCTCCCGCCCTCCAAGAAACCGGCACAGAACATGTTGTGGGTGATGTTGTAGCTGACGGAGCGTGAGGCGTAGCTCCCCTCACACTCGTCCTGAGAGACCACCGGCAGCTTTACGTACTGCAAGAGGTCAGACGTCATCTCAGGGTCACTGGAGGAGGAGGTGTTGAGATTGGAGATCCCCCACCCAGCAACTACACCCAAAGAATTAGGGAGAGGTGAGGGGGGGTCGTCCTGAAACAGAGAGAGAGGGAGAGGTGAAGGGGGAGAGTCTTACCCTAGTAGTACTAGTAGTACTAGTAGTAGTTGTACCTGGTTTCTAGGTGGAGGCACACAGACGTGGTATCATACAGTAGTAGTAGTACTAGTAGCACTTGTACCTGGTTTCTAGGTGGAGGCAGACACAGAGGCCGGATGAACTCAGTGAACTCCACCTGCTCCTCCAGCCTCAGCAGAGCGATGTCGTTGTTGTAGTTGTCCGGTTGGAAGTTCGGGTGGAGGAAGATTCTTTCCACCGAACGGTTGGTGGCCAGACGTTTGTCTGCAGCGTCATGGAGACCCAGAAACACCTGAATCACATGGACTGGTTATACTGGTTTTACTATTTAAACTGGTTACAATAGTTAAACTGGGTCACATGACCACATAATGTAATCAGCATACAGATTGGTCAGATGGTCACAGAAGGCGGGCTTATGTAGGAAAGCCAGCCAATTGGAAAGAAGCATTAATATTTATGTTTACACATCATATCAAACTTTAATGACCAGGTTGTTGTAAATATCCCAACCTCCAATATTAAATAATATTAAAAGTAATCAAAATATTAGTGGAAATGTAAAATTAATATTAAATTAAAATATAGAAGTTAAGACCTTGACGTGTTCCGGGGCCACGGGGACGACGCTGGTGTCCCTCCTCTGAGACCTCAGGACGTGGGCCGCTGTAAGGACCCAGGACTGGGACAGCAGGGCCCCAGAACCGAACCAGCGGTCCTCAGGGACACGGGACAGATCCTCCACACTAAGCAGAACCTGCCACGGGAACAGGCCGGGCTCGGACCGGAGACCTCCCACGATCCGCTTCACCTGAGGGGGGAAGGACCGGGACGGCTGGCCACAGGCTGGAAGACACATGGAGACACAGACTGTTTAATGTACTGTTTAGTGTACTGTTTAGTGTAGATTAATGTACTGTTTAATGTACTGTTTAGTGTAGTTTAATGTACTGTTTAATGTACTGTTTAATTTACTGTTTAGTGTACTGTTTAATGTAGTTTAATGTACTGTTTAATGTACTGCTGGACAGACACAAACTGCTTGATAACCCCTGAGATAACTTCCAGGATTAACATTCTTCTTTGAACCCAACCAATGATGTTTTTCTGAACCTAAACAGGTAGTTTTGGACCTGGTAAACCTAAACAGGTAGTTTTGGACTTGGTAAACCTAAACAGATAGTTTTGGACCTAGTAAACCTAAACAGGTAGTTTTGGACTTAGTAAACCTACTTGGAATAATATGTGCAGATGTTGCTGCAGTTAGTGTGACACTATGAGCGAGTCAAGACTAAATCTAGCAGCAGCCGTGAGTAATGAGGTGAGAGTGTGAGTACGGATCAAAATAACAGTCAGCTGTATTCAGTAGATGTATATATTGTGGCATCACAAGGGAAGGGGCCAGGTGCTAGATGGGTGCTATATTCCCTTTAATGATCAACAGCCACATCACAAAATGGCTGCCCAAGCACAAACTACAGCTCCCAGAAGGCCTCACCACTCACCAAGGTGTGGGTGTTGAAGCCACCTGATTGAGGCAGGACTTAAGAGCTGCAGGAGGAGAGGAGGAGGGAGAGCACATGGCTGGAAGGAGAGCCAAGAACTAACCTGGACTGGAGAACGGCGTAAAGAAAAGTACCGAGCCAGACTGAGGAGGATTGAAAGGAAGACGACCCGGTGGCCGGTGAAACCGAGGACACACTAAGTTGAGTTTTTTTAATACTGTTCAGTTGAACGAACCATTACCTCCTCTTGGACGCTTTTTTTTGTTTTGGACTTGAGTTTGATAACGAGAATTACTTGAGTTGCCAGAAACGGAAGAATAAAATGTGACCTTTTTCTGGGAACCTTTGATTTTTGCCTGTTTTTGTTAAGTACCTTGCCCTAGAAACTTCTCATGACATTACAATAGATAAACATCAAACAAAAAGTTCGGAAATTAGTGTTTGGTAGATTATTTCTCTGTTGTAGCAATGCTTCTTGGCAATAAATGTTATACCGTTGGAAAGCCTGTTTATTTACCTTTCAAACGGTGCCCCATTTGTAAGGAACATGCATTTGTAGGATGAGCAGCACAGTTGAGTATGTGGGTTGCGCCCATGAAAAATTTGCCAAATCTTCTCTGCCAAACAGCTTATTCTGCTGTTGCTATTGACTCTTGTTTGGTGGATTGGATGATTGAAGGCTATCAGTTACAAGGAAGAAACAAGACATATTGGCAATTTTACAATTTATTCATTTAAACAGGAGCCTCGGTAGCGTGTGGAAGAACCATACACAGCCACAACAGCCTGGCTCCTCCTCCTCATGCTGCTCACCAGCCTGCTCACACACTGCTGTGGGATGGCATTCCACTCCTCAAGCAGGATTTGTCGCAAGTCAGCCAACGTGGTTCTGTTGGTCACTCTGGCACGAACAGCTGGTCCCACAAGTGTTCACTTGGGTTGAGGTCAGGACTGCTGGCAGGCCATTCCATCCTCTCTACTCCCACATTCTGGAGGTAGTCTCTGATAAAGCGCTCTGTGGGGGCGAGCGTCTTCATCTTAGAGGATGGAGTTTGGTCTCAGACTGTGGAGAAATGGGATTGCCACTGGTTGCAGAATCTCATCTCGATATCTCTCTGCATTGAGATTGCCTCCAGTGAAGACAAGCCTAATTTTTCCAGTGATGGAGATGCCGCCCCACACCATCACACTGCCTCCACCAAAAGGTGTTACTCTATCGGTGCAGCAATCAGCATAGCGTTCTCCCCGTCTTCTCCATACTTTGACCCTACGATCCAACTTCCTCAGGCAGAATCTGGACTCATCGCTGAACATAACGTTCCACCACATGTTCAGGTTCCAGTGCAGGTGTTGCCGACACCAGTGCAAACGGGCCTGACGGTCAATAGCAACAGCAGAATAAGCTGTTTGGCAGAGAAGATTTGGCAAATTTTTCATGGGCGCAACCCACATACTCAGCTCTGTTGCTCATCCCACAAATGCATGTTCCTTACAAATGGGGCATCGTTTGAAAGGTACCTAAACAGGCTTTCCAACGGTATAACATTTATTGCCAAGAAGCATTGTTACAACAGAGAAATAATCTACCAAACACTAATTTCCGAACTTTCTGTTCGATGTTTATATTATATATCTATGTATATTCAGTAGCGATCATGAACTAATGTATTCACTCTTTCAATGAGGAAGATGACGTCATGTGGTAGATTGAAGGTTACCTGGTAAACAGCTCGGCAGTCTTGTTCCTGATTCCGAGTTGACCCATTCTCCACTCGGCCCACAGATGTAGAGACCTACCGCACACACACACAGATATCGTGTTTGGACATACAGTACAACACTCTGACTTTTTATGACATATTGTACTATGACTTTTTGTGACATACTATAATATTACTTTTTATGACATACTATATGACATTTCTGTTATACTCAGTACTTTGAGTAATACAGTCATAATACTCTTACTGTTACTGTTGTTGAGCTGGAAGCTGTCCTCCCTGCAGACGTACTGAACACTCGATCCAAACTGTGTGCTGTTGTCTTTACTTCCAAACACCAAGTTGGCCATCGCGACCAACTTCGGACTCCCACAATCCACCGCTGTGAAAGAGAGGAACCGTGATGAATACCAAATGAACAAGACCCAGCAGCTCTTAGATGGTAGAATGAGCAGACTTGAACTATTGTCCTTAATAACTGAAACATGGTGACACATATATTATATGTACATGATATCTATATTTTGAATATAATGTATCCAAATTCAGACAGTTCTTTTCAATATGAATCTCACATTTATATATTTTAGAAGTCCTTTCTGCTCCTTTTTTACAGTATTTCTCATTTTAGCATTACATATGTTAATACATTATGCAGATGATTGCTAATGTGGTATGAACTATAATATTAAAATCACAGGACTCTTTCGTGTTGATCTGTTTTAAAGCTGCTCTGCTGGTACGACTACTTCCTGTCAGAGTTCATACAGAAGTAGAAACACAAACTCTAAATGTCATTGATCCAAACTTGAGAGTCTATCATCAGAAGACTGAGTGTTGCTGTGATGTCACTGATAACATGGCAGTATTAAAATCAGATTATTGTTGTGATCATTATTTTTATTATGATCGACAGATTGTTTGACAAAAACACACGACTGGAGATTCTTTTTTAAAATTTGTTTTATTAGAAAATAATCTAAAACTACTGACAAACATATAAACTGTTCCTACAGTTTTGCTATCAGCCAATAAGAATCACTTTCTGACTAATCTCGACTGTGATTGGTTAAGATGATGGACAAAGACCTCCTCCTAGAGTGTGTTTCTAGAGAGAAAGAAACGGAAACCATTAAGTTCAACCTAATCTGAGGTCTGGTGCTACAGTTACTATATATATAATAACTATACAGGTACTCTGTACAGTTACTATATATATATACAGTTACTATATATCCAATAACTATACTGTTACTATTTACAGTTTTTATGTACAGTTACTATTTATACTATTACTATACAGTTACTATGTACAGTTCAAATATATAGTTACTAAACATTTATTATATATTAATTTACTATGTACCGTTACTATATAAACAGTTATACCGTTCCTATGTACAGTTACTACATATAGTTATAAAGTTACTATACAGTTACTGTATTAACTGTACAGTAATTAAATACAGAAACTATACAGCAACTATATCAGCTACAGTTACTATATATAAAGTAACTATATATCCAGTAACTGTATACAGTTACTATATACAGTTACCATGTACAGTTACTGGTTACTGGTTGACTCGTGTCAGCTCTTTGGGATCCACCACTATATTTCACTGATAACTACTGATGCTTTAGTTAGTTGATCACATTCAGTGCAGAATCCAGCTACATGTGTGAAGCTGATATCCATATATAGGTGATCTAATATATAGGAAATGTATCGGTGATAGAATATGTGTTAATGCTGCCTTCTTGTTGTTTGAAAAAGAGAATTTAGCTTGTTAAAATAAAAGAAGTCAGAGGACTTCAGCACTGAGTGAAAGAACATGTTAGTGTTAGTAATGATTTAATAATGAATCTGATCACACAGATGTTTCCCTTAAAGTTTTACATGTTGCAGAATGATTTCTTACTCTGACAGTGAGGACTGCTACTCCACAATCCATCAGACTGACAGTCCATCTGATAGTGATCCAGATTCTCTCCGTCCTGAACCACAGAGACACAAAGAGACATCTTCCTGTTAACAGGACAAGCCAGCAGCAGTAGTAGTCAAAGAAGTACCCAGAACCAATACAACAATGTACTGGTTTAAGTCCTGTTTATCAGATCAGTCCCAGTTTGTGTATGTAAACTATGAATCTTCCACAAACACCCAAGTTAGTCAAGTAGGGCTAGCTCAGGTTTAGATTTAGGGCTGGTTCAGGTTTATATGTAAGGATGGCTCAGGTTTATAGTTAGGGCTGGTTCAGGTTTATAGTTAGGACTGGTTCAGGTTTATAGTTAGGACTTGTTCAGGTTTATAGTTAGAGCTGGCTCAAGTTTATAGTTAGAGCTGGCTCAGGTTTATAGTTAGGGCTGGATCAGGTTTATAGTGAGAGCTGGCTCAGGTTGATAGTTAGGGCTGGATCAGGTTTATAGTGAGGGCTGGCTCAGGTTTATAGTTAGGGCTCGCTCAGGTTTATAGTTA
>NW_022282046.1:0-8749 GCF_004355925.1 Anarrhichthys ocellatus | reverse complement strand
TGTGTGTGTGTGTGTGTGTGTGTGTGTGTGTGTGTGTGTGTGTGTGTCTGTGCGCAGAGCCAACAGGAGCTGATGTGCGTGTTCTGGATCAGATGACAGTAACTAACATATCGGACCAGGAGGCTCTGGATGACTTCCTCAACTCCACTAATGATGATGACATCATTAGTGGAGCACAGGATCATCACAGCACAGGATCATCACTGACCTCAGGTAACCCCGACTCATGCAGCTGTGGGGATATTGTTCGGGTTGTATTAATACCACTAGTATTATCGAGGAGAGTCGAGGTTTAGTTACTCAGTGAATTAAGAGTTGTCTTCTCCAACAGGTCCAGACCTCGAGTCCTGCTCCTCTGAATCTTCGAGTAGCCAATCAACCCGAGCCCCTCCCACAACCAGCCAAGCGTCCAACCAGGACGCGGAGTGGGAGAAGGACGAGGAAGCGGCCAGTGAGGAGAGCGATGAGCCTCTGGTGCAGTCGGACGAAGAGGAGGTCCAGCCGGACATGTCGCTGGTCGGCTTACAGGACGTTGGCGCAAGAAGGGGCTCCGACGAGAGCGACCCCGCAGGGGACCTGTCCTCCGGGTAACCTAGCAACCAGGCACCTTGAATACTGGGTAAACACTGACTACTGTTACCCCTCTGGTGCCCTCTTGATTTGACTTGACACGGCTCCCATCTCCAGCCAACATGAGCAGCACTTCACTGCTCCTTTCCTCTGAGGTTTGAAACAAACGTGCCCTCTGGTGTTCAGATGTTAAGGACAGTTGTGCTGAGCTGTCACTCAGTAGTGCTAACTAACTGAGACCTTGTCTATTCACTGTTTACCCAAAGAAATTGATTTAAAAAAAATAGAGAAGCACCGATACCATTTTTTGCTTCCCGATTCTGATACCTGAACCTACGTGTCAGCCGATACGAGTACTGCTCAGATACCAGTGCGTAAATATCCCAAAAAGTTAAACAGCTCATAATTCCCTCTCAAATACATATTTGATATTGTTGTGAAAACATCTCCTTCAAACAACTGTCTTTATTCAAGTTTCTAGTCAAAAACTACATTTTACCAGACTAAATTTGAACACATCATACTTACCTTATTACATTTGCCCAAATCTCATTTTTTCTGAATAGAGCTTGAACGCATCATGATGTTACTCAATGCAACCTCCGATCAGCTGACGTGTATTAGCTCTCCTCCTGCCGAGTTCAACACACAGATTTGTTGTTCACAATGTAGCATCATCAGAGAAAACATAGAGCGCACCAGAGTGTTTAACCAAAGGTGTGAAGTACTGGTTTGCACTTGTGCAGTACTGATAAGGATGCACACATCTGTAGCGATTGACATGTGTTGTTGTTTCCCTGTAGCTTGAATGAGCTGATAACGGGTCATCTGATCGGTGCATAGTGTTGCGTACACGCCAATACCTGATCCAACATTTTAGGCTCTGTAGGAGGCATTTCTGACACTGGTATTAAAATTGAACATGACAGTTGCCACAGTGCCAAGATGTTGTTTGACTTGGCAAAGGCCTCAATCTGTCTGTATAACACCACAGTATTCACATGTACAGTAACCTCTAATCTTATTTTAGGTTCAGGCCAATCTGTGAGAATTTCTGTATATAGGAAGTGACCTTAATAAACTGTTAAAGGCGTCAAGGCATAGATTTGTTTTGTATTTCCCTTTGTGCTCACTAATATGCAAGAAGTAGCTGGTACAGCGACCGTCCTGTAGATGGAACAGCTGCTGCCACTGTCCACCGTTTGTTAGCAGCAGGGCGGTCTTGATGATGCGTCGATCTCACAATAAAGTTCTGTAAACTACAAGTGTGGCTGAAGTTTTGTCCTCTTTAGACTTTTTTCTTTTGTGCCTGACTTGATTGAGCGTAGACTGTAAAAGTAAGTGTTCACCCTTTCTACCACTAGATGGCAGTATAAGTGTATTTAAACCATATATTTTGTCATATTTTTCTGTGCCTTTGTTAATTATCTAGGTTATTGATACAGATGTATTTAATGCTGATTATTTAATCTGATAGTTGGTGTTTAGGGTTAATTTGCAACCTAGTTGTACACATGTATTTACTTGTTATTTTCACATCATGGAAGAGTGAGCATGTGTAGTTCATGAAGCAATAAATAATAACAATTAAAAACTAAAGAGACGTTTGGTTCAATCTTATTAAATACTAAGCATAATTTACCTGTCCTTCACTCTGGAAGACACATTCAGCGAGATGGACGAGTTTCAGGAAGACCCACCTCTCTTCTTGGAGGAGAACAGCTGGGAGGGGGAGGACTCCGAGTTCACTGACCCTGCTCAACCATCAACACTTCAAGGTCTGCAGAGTCCCAGTTTATTCACTCATTCATTTGTTACAGGGCCAAGCACGGAAGCAAAGTAACAGATAGCAGGCGCTCTGTCTTGTTTTCTATTTTATGTCTCTGGCAGCTAATAAAAGCAAACGTCAAGAAATGTAGGTTCACATGTTCAGTTCTATAAACCATCTAAACTTGATGGTAAAAATGCAAAAAGAGGAAGTAAACAGTCTGTGTTGCTTCATTGCATGATGAGGCATGGGATTAGTCAGAAGTGAATAAATTAACAATGTACCCGTGTGCACAATTACAATAGTTTCCCTAGCACCATCATCATATGATGTGATTCTTATTCGTATTTGCTTGTTACTTCTCTTTTAATGTGTCGAAAAAAACCTTTGGGTTGATGCAAGCTAAAAACTAAATTTCTCCCAGGTTTGTGCTTCTTTTCTAGCATTGATATGTGTGTTATGGATATATCAATATGCTTTATTTCTCCTTAAAGAGACCCACAATATACAGAACATTATCATCTGTATATTTATATATATTTCCTCAGGCCCGTGTGTACTATGAGGAGGCTCTCAGTGTTCGTGTGGACAGTTTCTCTGACACGCTGCTCCTCGTCATTCTACACAAACCTCACCGCTGTCTACCTGAAGCAGCATATAAGTACCTCGTCTCAAGCCCCTTCCTGCTTCCCATTGTTCCTTTGGACCTCAACTGGCTCTTGAGCTGGCTCTATCATCGTAAATACATGCCTTACTTAGCGCCTGCCTCTGTGAGCCTGGACTCAAGACAGGACCACTCCCTCCACGACTCTTTCCAGAGGATTGAGTTGTTTATCAGGAACTCTGTTTGCCTGAACCCGTGCTGGAAGGAAGGAACCTCCCTGCTCCCTGCCCAGATTGTGACTTACCTTCAGCAGGCCCTGATTACAGCAGAGCAAGGGGAGGACATGAAGACCCAGAGGGACCTGTGTCAAGGCTTGGCCACTGTTTACCTGCAGTACGACGCTCTAGATGAGGCGGCGCTCTGTGCTCAACAAGCTGTGGAGACAGGAGGCCACATCAATGAGGAGGGCTTTGAGAGAGACATGCTACTGTTGAAAACTAAACTGTTCAGTGACTATTTACTTGAATAACAGACCGAAGAGTACATTATGGAGACTAAATATTAGTATTTTAAATAATGAGACTGTTGTACAGGAGATTAAGAAAGAAATGAGTGACTGCATAAGATACATCTGCTGATCCTATTGAGCAGTCCTTCACCCTGTGTCTGCCTGTAGTGTTCATTAGGAAGTAGTCTAATCTGGAGCGCACTTAATGAGTAGCTGAGTAGTGAGTAAAGTCTTTTTCTAGTGCGTGGAGGTTCCTCCAAACGTCGAACATACCCGTCTCTTTAATTCAAATATTGAGGTCTTTTGACCGATGGGATTTATGTCTTTTTGTACTTGTCGTATCTAGAGAGTAGTTTAGAATTGAGTTCCAATCTCCAGCACAGACTAACATTATTGTATCTACTACAAAACATAGTTTGACACTGAAAATACAGCAGGAATCTTGTCTCAAAAGATGAGGAAATCCATGAAATAATGAGAAAATACATTTCTCTGCTAGCCTAATGGGAATAATTGAGTTCTCATGACTTGTCCGCTTTAATGTGGAATAAATGTATACGGCCTTTATTAGATTTTAAAAATGCATCATGTCAAATATAGCAGTGGCAAGTACATTTCCCTCTAAAATGTAGTAAAGCACAAGTATAAAGTAGCGTGTAACTTGTCGTACTCAGGTCCAGCACTGCAAGTGTCTTCATCATAACAGTGGATCTGCTCAGTGGTCAGTATCTCAGTGTATCATTTTTAGAATAGAGTAGAAATGATGCAACGTAATGGTCAATATGCATGTGGGTCAATGACAGACACAACAGACGGGGAAGTTGCTGACATGCGTTTAATGATCATTAGAAAAGAATTGATTAGTAAAGACTGAAATGTGTTAGTAGTGACTTACAAACATTACATACTGTAATCATCCACAGTTACAAAAATCACTGTTGCATACTGTACACTCCTACATGAATGTTCAGTTTTTGTCAAAACTGTTTTAGGAACAACAATTTAAAAATACTCTGTATGAATTTGAAGCACAAGTGCTGGCCGAGTATTTGATTGCACTTTAAAAATAGGCTTTAGCAGGCGGTTATTTCATTTAGACTGTTTATTGAATTACTGCAGAAAACATGTTATATTGTGAGCGAGATATGAAATGGCCTGTGAAGAATATAGATAGAAGAATTTTGCCAAAAGAACTAGATTATCTGTAGCTTGTGTGCCTGAATATAGCTGTTAGAATTATAAAGATAGCTTACAGTATAAACACAACATTGCTGGATATATTCTTAGATGAAGAGAAGATGAAGTTCTACATTGGTTCCCGTTCAATGCTTAAGTCAGATGCTTAAGTCAGATGCGGCGTAGCAACCCTTCACTCCCTTCCGCACTCCACAGCTTTTCTTTCCTGTGCAGGGTTTGTCCTCACAGGCCACCATCCCACCGCGGCACAAACACAGGCGCTGGCAGTCGGAGTCAGGGTAGAAATTCTCACCAGACACGATGTACCGACCGTTGTATTTGCAGCCACACCGAGGCAGTGGCACGCAGCGATCCTGGAAGGTCAAAGTTCAGTCAGGACACTGTCACTGTGTTACAAGGCCCTTCTGACTGCAACTATCGGGCAGCCTACATTGCCAGGCCTAGGTATTGGCAAATATGAAGTTAAACTCCAATTTCCTTTTTGACCGCCGTGGAATATCAAAACCCAGACTTTAAACTCTAATTTAGTCGCCGAATCTTTGTTGAAACAGTTTCGCATCTCTGTGCCAGGACCACAGTTTGCCAAAAGTCTCATTATTTTAAGTCCACAGCTTTACCTGTACATTTCTTTTACATGCTGTCCCAACCGTCTCCCAAAAGACTTAACGTACTCAGTTCTCTATGTTGAGTGTTGACCCTTATAGTAAGGGTGCAATATCCAAAACACATGATGTAATTCAAAAAAGGATCTGGTATACATGGGATCAAACTAAAGCTATCTGAGGAATGGATATTGGAGAAACTATTCTGGGAGAAGTTTTGGAAGATACAACTTTGTGTATTCGCACCTCTTTTTTCTGTATTGTACACACGGAGTAATTCGGTTCAAAATAGTACATGATAAATTAGCCAAGATATATCTTAATCTTGCCCCAAAATGTCCTAAATGTCACTATTCCCCAGTTCCCCGGGTCGAGTCACTATCCACTTATGCACTTCTGTTTTTAATTCACTGAAACATTGTAAACATGAGTTTATGGTCTCAATCTCTAGTTTCAAGTCTTCTTCAATACAGCATGATGTTCATTTCTTAAACTATGGTTCATTTAGAGTCAAATAGACCATAAAGCAGGGGATGTTTTAGGGCGGGGCTACTGTGACTTTTAGCATTTCATCCATGAAACAGCGATCTGATTTAAGGTTTTTAAACTTCTTTTGCCAGAAGAGAACTTGGCCTTTCCTTCTTTGGTGAAAGTCATGTGTCGCTGTAATTGAAGAAGGCCGGGGCAGTTTGGAGGATTACCTGACTCAGCAGGAAACCGGGGTTACACACGCAGCCCTCGCTGGGCGGGATCTCACAATTGGCGGATGGAGATGGAGCGAGGCAGCTGGCCGGACATCCAGGAGCCACGACACTATACATCATTTTAGCTGGACACTTCATCCCTGTGACACACACACACACAGAATAGCACTCAGATCACAAACACACAAATACAAGAACAGTCACATCATCTGTCACTGAGCGCTTACAGCAGAACTTCCTCGTCCGCCATGACTTCACGCAGCCTCCGTTTCTCTGACACTGCGCCACGTAGTCACTGATGATGCCGCAGGCTGCTTCCTTTTGGCCATCATTAAGCACCATGTCATAGACGCAGTCGTCGCGGTACTGCTTGGAATCTACTCGGTCTACGCAGTCAGCCAAGGGTCCATCCTTTGCTGTTATGACATCACAGACCGACGTGTAGGCGGGTGGTTCGAAGTCGTCGGGCAGCGGCTGAGCGCAGTCTTTACCTGGCAGCACAAAGGCATCAATAGAGACATGGTCACATTACATGTCACTCAAACAGCTGATATCATCTGCCATTGATGAAGTCCGTATGCAATGAATGGGGTCGGTGAGCACCAGCTATGAGAAGCATGCTAATCCTTACATAAATGATAACTAATGATAGCTAAAATGGTTAATAATTGTGATTTGTTTATTTGCAGAATGCTTTTTTAACCTTACCATAACTGAATCCATTCATAGTGTGAACGGCAGTGCAGATCATTTGTGCACCCTTAGTGCCCCTCTCATTAGTGCCCCTCCAACTAGGTCCACCCGAGTAAGATTGCCATCGTGACTTGATATGACACTGATGTGTAAAATTGGCATATATTTTCATAAAGAGGTGCATGTCTGTGAGTATGACGGGGTAAAGGGGGATATATTCTGTGTACACAAAACTTAATAAAAAAAGAAATGTGGGCATTCTCTGAGATTAAAGTGGCAATTTGACAGGAAAAACTTATAAATATTATAAATTTATGAAAAAAAAACTCTGAATTTCATTGCTCCTAAAGTAGGTGTTAATATCTTCTGATATACAGTCCATGGTTAATAGGAAAGTTCCTGAGAGATAAATATACACGTTTTCTTTCGTGAACATAAATAAATACCAATATTCCTCTACAACTTCTGTCTTTGAGTAAACAAAGGTGTTTCTCTTTCATTTCAGCACCAGGTGTTTATACATTAACGACTTTAATCTCGGTAATTGAGACATTTTTCTCCAAATATTCCCCCCTCCCCCAACTCTATAATAATTATTTTGTTTACCTACAATGGCCCTAAAAGAGGCACTAAAGATGCAGAGCACAATAGTGAAGATAAATAGCACAGCATGAGCTGCTTACAGTCACGCGAGCAGCCCTCCACGTTCGCCAACCACTGGCTCTGTCCAAACTCATTGGCGTTGGAAGCCAACTTCCCATCAGGCAACATTAGGTCATCAGCAGGGTCAACATTGAAGTTTCCACAAAGGCCGTTGGTTTCGCTTTGATAACTAGTCGCCAGCTCCACCCTCACTGAACTCGAAAAGTCAAAGGAGACCTTTAACAATGTGAAGATAAAAGGAAAGTTGTATCAAAGTTGAAGCTGAGACATATTGGCAGGTAGCATTAAGAGTACCACTACACATCACTGAAACAGACAGTGGACCAACGGCAGTGAACTATGTGATCGCTGTTAAGGAGGTCTCTAACATTTTTCAAATTTTAATCTGGAGGGGAGTTAGACACTGTTCATTTGCATGTATTACACATTCTTAACCATACAAAGCTGGTTAAAAATCAACAAACTTTCCCTTTCAGCACATAAATGAGTGATTTGAAAATATTTAAGAACTTATGTTAATGACATTATATAAACACATTCATTTATAAGTCCTCATCATCCATACCTTTGGAAATAATCTCCTTATCGTATTAAAATGTCTTGTAACAGGGTAAGTTAGGACATTACTTTTAGAGGCCTTGTGATCTGCTCTTTAAAGTCGAAATTAAATTAAATCTGGCCCTTTTAGTCCATTAAGATCACATCCCCGTACTGTATGCAAAAAAATGTGCAAAAAATATTTTCTTAGTGTATTTTTATATAAAAATCCATTAATCTTTTCTTCCATTTCTTCAATAATATCATGACATCCGTCTATCAATCAACCTGCAACTTTTAGCGAGCAAGGAGGTGTGTGAGGAGCCACAGTCCTCTGTAGCGCCGTACATTCTAAGCCCGCCCACTTTGAAACGGTCCAATCAAATGCAAAGGATATGATGTAATTCCCTCTTGTGATTGAACACCACTCAAATACAGTGTTCACTGGGTCATAGGTCACAATACAGAAGCTAAAGACGCTCCAACATCCGTTTCACTCGGATGATAAGAGAACGTGGCTACAATCCAAAATGTCTTCACAACTAAATTGTTCTTAATACTAGAAGTGTTGACCTACTGTTTTTACGCATGCAGCCGAGGTACTCACGGTACTTGTAACACGTGCAGTCAACGCAATATGCTTTGATGGCCCTAATCACATTAAAGTTAAGACAAAGGTTGACTAAAAAGTTTTATAGATACTTTATAAATGGCGGTGTATGCTTTGGTGTTTATACCTTCAGAAAGGTGGTCTCAATGATAGCCTCTCTGTGTCTCTTATGAACCTGGACATTTGAGTGATTGGTTGAATTGGTGAAGGGTAGGTTGTTTTCAAGCCCGTCAACCTGCAGAAAATACACACACACACACACACACACACACACACACACACACACACACACA
>NW_022282045.1:0-8749 GCF_004355925.1 Anarrhichthys ocellatus | reverse complement strand
TGTGTGTGTGTGTGTGTGTGTGTGTGTGTGTGTGTGTGTGTGTGTGTCTCTGTGCGCAGAGCCAACAGGAGCTGATGTGCGTGTTCTGGATCAGGTGACAGTAACTAACATATCGGACCAGGAGGCTCTGGATGACTTCCTCAACTCCACTAATGATGATGACATCATTAGTGGAGCACAGGATCATCACAGCACAGGATCATCACTGACCTCAGGTAACCCCGACTCATGCAGCTGTGGGGATATTGTTCGGGTTTTATTAATACCACTAGTATTATCGAGGAGAGTCGAGGTTTAGTTACTCAGTGAATTAAGAGTTGTCTTCTCCAACAGGTCCAGACCTCGAGTCCTGCTCCTCTGAATCTTCGAGTAGCCAATCAACCCGAGCCCCTCCCACAACCAGCCAAGCGTCCAACCAGGACGCGGAGTGGGAGAAGGACGAGGAAGCGGCCAGTGAGGAGAGCGATGAGCCTCTGGTGCAGTCGGACGAAGAGGAGGTCCAGCCGGACATGTCGCTGGTCGGCTTACAGGACGTTGGCGCAAGAAGGGGCTCCGACGAGAGCGACCCCGCAGGGGACCTGTCCTCCGGGTAACCTAGCAACCAGGCACCTTGAATACTGGGTAAACACTGACTACTGTTACCCCTCTGGTGCCCTCTTGATTTGACTTGACACGGCTCCCATCTCCAGCCAACATGAGCAGCACTTCACTGCTCCTTTCCTCTGAGGTTTGAAACAAACGTGCCCTCTGGTGTTCAGATGTTAAGGACAGTTGTGCTGAGCTGTCACTCAGTAGTGCTAACTAACTGAGACCTTGTCTATTCACTGTTTACCCAAAGAAATTGATTTAAAAAAAATAGAGAAGCACCGATACCATTTTTTGCTTCCCGATTCTGATACCTGAACCTACGTGTCAGCCGATACGAGTACTGCTCAGATACCAGTGCGTAAATATCCCAAAAAGTTAAACAGCTCATAATTCCCTCTCAAATACATATTTGATATTGTTGTGAAAACATCTCCTTCAAACAACTGTCTTTATTCAAGTTTCTAGTCAAAAACTACATTTTACCAGACTAAATTTGAACACATCATACTTACCTTATTACATTTGCCCAAATCTCATTTTTTCTGAATAGAGCTTGAACGCATCATGATGTTACTCAATGCAACCTCCGATCAGCTGACGTGTATTAGCTCTCCTCCTGCCGAGTTCAACACACAGATTTGTTGTTCACAATGTAGCATCATCAGAGAAAACATAGAGCGCACCAGAGTGTTTAACCAAAGGTGTGAAGTACTGGTTTGCACTTGTGCAGTACTGATAAGGATGCACACATCTGTAGCGATTGACATGTGTTGTTGTTTCCCTGTAGCTTGAATGAGCTGATAACGGGTCATCTGATCGGTGCATAGTGTTGCGTACACGCCAATACCTGATCCAACATTTTAGGCTCTGTAGGAGGCATTTCTGACACTGGTATTAAAATTGAACATGACAGTTGCCACAGTGCCAAGATGTTGTTTGACTTGGCAAAGGCCTCAATCTGTCTGTATAACACCACAGTATTCACATGTACAGTAACCTCTAATCTTATTTTAGGTTCAGGCCAATCTGTGAGAATTTCTGTATATAGGAAGTGACCTTAATAAATTGTTAAAGGCGTCAAGGCATAGATTTGTTTTGTATTTCCCTTTGTGCTCACTAATATGCAAGAAGTAGCTGGTACAGCGACCGTCCTGTAGATGGAACAGCTGCTGCCACTGTCCACCGTTTGTTAGCAGCAGGGCGGTCTTGATGATGCGTCGATCTCACAATAAAGTTCTGTAAACTACAAGTGTGGCTGAAGTTTTGTCCTCTTTAGACTTTTTTCTTTTGTGCCTGACTTGATTGAGCGTAGACTGTAAAAGTAAGTGTTCACCCTTTCTACCACTAGATGGCAGTATAAGTGTATTTAAACCATATATTTTGTCATATTTTTCTGTGCCTTTGTTAATTATCTAGGTTATTGATACAGATGTATTTAATGCTGATTATTTAATCTGATAGTTGGTGTTTAGGGTTAATTTGCAACCTAGTTGTACACATGTATTTACTTGTTATTTTCACATCATGGAAGAGTGAGCATGTGTAGTTCATGAAGCAATAAATAATAACAATTAAAAACTAAAGAGACGTTTGGTTCAATCTTATTAAATACTAAGCATAATTTACCTGTCCTTCACTCTGGAAGACACATTCAGCGAGATGGACGAGTTTCAGGAAGACCCACCTCTCTTCTTGGAGGAGAACAGCTGGGAGGGGGAGGACTCCGAGTTCACTGACCCTGCTCAACCATCAACACTTCAAGGTCTGCAGAGTCCCAGTTTATTCACTCATTCATTTGTTACAGGGCCAAGCACGGAAGCAAAGTAACAGATAGCAGGCGCTCTGTCTTGTTTTCTATTTTATGTCTCTGGCAGCTAATAAAAGCAAACGTCAAGAAATGTAGGTTCACATGTTCAGTTCTATAAACCATCTAAACTTGATGGTAAAAATGCAAAAAGAGGAAGTAAACAGTCTGTGTTGCTTCATTGCATGATGAGGCATGGGATTAGTCAGAAGTGAATAAATTAACAATGTACCCGTGTGCACAATTACAATAGTTTCCCTAGCACCATCATCATATGATGTGATTCTTATTCGTATTTGCTTGTTACTTCTCTTTTAATGTGTCGAAAAAAACCTTTGGGTTGATGCAAGCTAAAAACTAAATTTCTCCCAGGTTTGTGCTTCTTTTCTAGCATTGATATGTGTGTTATGGATATATCAATATGCTTTATTTCTCCTTAAAGAGACCCACAATATACAGAACATTATCATCTGTATATTTATATATATTTCCTCAGGCCCGTGTGTACTATGAGGAGGCTCTCAGTGTTCGTGTGGACAGTTTCTCTGACACGCTGCTCCTCGTCATTCTACACAAACCTCACCGCTGTCTACCTGAAGCAGCATATAAGTACCTCGTCTCAAGCCCCTTCCTGCTTCCCATTGTTCCTTTGGACCTCAACTGGCTCTTGAGCTGGCTCTATCATCGTAAATACATGCCTTACTTAGCGCCTGCCTCTGTGAGCCTGGACTCAAGACAGGACCACTCCCTCCACGACTCTTTCCAGAGGATTGAGTTGTTTATCAGGAACTCTGTTTGCCTGAACCCGTGCTGGAAGGAAGGAACCTCCCTGCTCCCTGCCCAGATTGTGACTTACCTTCAGCAGGCCCTGATTACAGCAGAGCAAGGGGAGGACATGAAGACCCAGAGGGACCTGTGTCAAGGCTTGGCCACTGTTTACCTGCAGTACGACGCTCTAGATGAGGCGGCGCTCTGTGCTCAACAAGCTGTGGAGACAGGAGGCCACATCAATGAGGAGGGCTTTGAGAGAGACATGCTACTGTTGAAAACTAAACTGTTCAGTGACTATTTACTTGAATAACAGACCGAAGAGTACATTATGGAGACTAAATATTAGTATTTTAAATAATGAGACTGTTGTACAGGAGATTAAGAAAGAAATGAGTGACTGCATAAGATACATCTGCTGATCCTATTGAGCAGTCCTTCACCCTGTGTCTGCCTGTAGTGTTCATTAGGAAGTAGTCTAATCTGGAGCGCACTTAATGAGTAGCTGAGTAGTGAGTAAAGTCTTTTTCTAGTGCGTGGAGGTTCCTCCAAACGTCGAACATACCCGTCTCTTTAATTCAAATATTGAGGTCTTTTGACCGATGGGATTTATGTCTTTTTGTACTTGTCGTATCTAGAGAGTAGTTTAGAATTGTGTTCCAATCTCCAGCACAGACTAACATTATTGTATCTACTACAAAACATAGTTTGACACTGAAAATACAGCAGGAATCTTGTCTCAAAAGATGAGGAAATCCATGAAATAATGAGAAAATACATTTCTCTGCTAGCCTAATGGGAATAATTGAGTTCTCATGACTTGTCCGCTTTAATGTGGAATAAATGTATACGGCCTTTATTAGATTTTAAAAATGCATCATGTCAAATATAGCAGTGGCAAGTACATTTCCCTCTAAAATGTAGTAAAGCACAAGTATAAAGTAGCGTGTAACTTGTCGTACTCAGGTCCAGCACTGCAAGTGTCTTCATCATAACAGTGGATCTGCTCAGTGGTCAGTATCTCAGTGTATCATTTTTAGAATAGAGTAGAAATGATGCAATGTAATGGTCAATATGCATGTGGGTCAATGACAGACACAACAGACGGGGAAGTTGCTGACATGCGTTTAATGATCATTAGAAAAGAATTGATTAGTAAAGACTGAAATGTGTTAGTAGTGACTTACAAACATTACATACTGTAATCATCCACAGTTACAAAAATCACTGTTGCATACTGTACACTCCTACATGAATGTTCAGTTTTTGTCAAAACTGTTTTAGGAACAACAATTTAAAAATACTCTGTATGAATTTGAAGCACAAGTGCTGGCCGAGTATTTGATTGCACTTTAAAAATAGGCTTTAGCAGGCGGTTATTTCATTTAGACTGTTTATTGAATTACTGCAGAAAACATGCTATATTGTGAGCGAGATATGAAATGGCCTGTGAAGAATATAGATAGAAGAATTTTGCCAAAAGAACTAGATTATCTGTAGCTTGTGTGCCTGAATATAGCTGTTAGAATTATAAAGATAGCTTACAGTATAAACACAACATTGCTGGATATATTCTTAGATGAAGAGAAGATGAAGTTCTACATTGGTTCCCGTTCAATGCTTAAGTCAGATGCTTAAGTCAGATGCGGCGTAGCAACCCTTCACTCCCTTCCGCACTCCACAGCTTTTCTTTCCTGTGCAGGGTTTGTCCTCACAGGCCACCATCCCACCGCGGCACAAACACAGGCGCTGGCAGTCGGAGTCAGGGTAGAAATTCTCACCAGACACGATGTACCGACCGTTGTATTTGCAGCCACACCGAGGCAGTGGCACGCAGCGATCCTGGAAGGTCAAAGTTCAGTCAGGACACTGTCACTGTGTTACAAGGCCCTTCTGACTGCAACTATCGGGCAGCCTACATTGCCAGGCCTAGGTATTGGCAAATATGAAGTTAAACTCCAATTTCCTTTTTGACCGCCGTGGAATATCAAAACCCAGACTTTAAACTCTAATTTAGTCGCCGAATCTTTGTTGAAACAGTTTCGCATCTCTGTGCCAGGACCACAGTTTGCCAAAAGTCTCATTATTTTAAGTCCACAGCTTTACCTGTACATTTCTTTTACATGCTGTCCCAACCGTCTCCCAAAAGACTTAACGTACTCAGTTCTCTATGTTGAGTGTTGACCCTTATAGTAAGGGTGCAATATCCAAAACACATGATGTAATTCAAAAAAGGATCTGGTATACATGGGATCAAACTAAAGCTATCTGAGGAATGGATATTGGAGAAACTATTCTGGGAGAAGTTTTGGAAGATACAACTTTGTGTATTCGCACCTCTTTTTTCTGTATTGTACACACGGAGTAATTCGGTTCAAAATAGTACATGATAAATTAGCCAAGATATATCTTAATCTTGCCCGAAAATGTCCTAAATGTCACTATTCCCCAGTTCCCCGGGTCGAGTCACTATCCACTTATGCACTTCTGTTTTTAATTCACTGAAACATTGTAAATATGAGTTTATGGTCTCAATCTCTAGTTTCAAGTCTTCTTCAATACAGCATGATGTTCATTTCTTAAACTATGGTTCATTTAGAGTCAAATAGACCATAAAGCAGGGGATGTTTTAGGGCGGGGCTACTGTGACTTTTAGCATTTCATCCATGAAACAGCGATCTGATTTAAGGTTTTTAAACTTCTTTTGCCAGAAGAGAACTTGGCCTTTCCTTCTTTGGTGAAAGTCATGTGTCGCTGTAATTGAAGAAGGCCGGGGCAGTTTGGAGGATTACCTGACTCAGCAGGAAACCGGGGTTACACACGCAGCCCTCGCTGGGCGGGATCTCACAATTGGCGGATGGAGATGGAGCGAGGCAGCTGGCCGGACATCCAGGAGCCACGACACTATACATCATTTTAGCTGGACACTTCATCCCTGTGACACACACACACAGAATAGCACTCAGATCACAAACACACAAATACAAGAACAGTCACATCATCTGTCACTGAGCGCTTACAGCAGAACTTCCTCGTCCGCCATGACTTCACGCAGCCTCCGTTTCTCTGACACTGCGCCACGTAGTCACTGATGATGCCGCAGGCTGCTTCCTTTTGGCCATCATTAAGCACCATGTCATAGACGCAGTCGTCGCGGTACTGCTTGGAATCTACTCGGTCTACGCAGTCAGCCAAGGGTCCATCCTTTGCTGTTATGACATCACAGACCGACGTGTAGGCGGGTGGTTCGAAGTCGTCGGGCAGCGGCTGAGCGCAGTCTTTACCTGGCAGCACAAAGGCATCAATAGAGACATGGTCACATTACATGTCACTCAAACAGCTGATATCATCTGCCATTGATGAAGTCCGTATGCAATGAATGGGGTCGGTGAGCACCAGCTATGAGAAGCATGCTAATCCTTACATAAATGATAACTAATGATAGCTAAAATGGTTAATAATTGTGATTTGTTTATTTGCAGAATGCTTTTTTAACCTTACCATAACTGAATCCATTCATAGTGTGAACGGCAGTGCAGATCATTTGTGCACCCTTAGTGCCCCTCTCATTAGTGCCCCTCCAACTAGGTCCACCCGAGTAAGATTGCCATCGTGACTTGATATGACACTGATGTGTAAAATTGGCATATATTTTCATAAAGAGGTGCATGTCTGTGAGTATGACGGGGTAAAGGGGGATATATTCTGTGTACACAAAACTTAATAAAAAAAGAAATGTGGGCATTCTCTGAGATTAAAGTGGCAATTTGACAGGAAAAACTTATAAATATTATAAATTTATGAAAAAAAAACTCTGAATTTCATTGCTCCTAAAGTAGGTGTTAATATCTTCTGATATACAGTCCATGGTTAATAGGAAAGTTCCTGAGAGATAAATATACACGTTTTCTTTCGTGAACATAAATAAATACCAATATTCCTCTACAACTTCTGTCTTTGAGTAAACAAAGGTGTTTCTCTTTCATTTCAGCACCAGGTGTTTATACATTAACGACTTTAATCTCGGTAATTGAGACATTTTTCTCCAAATATTCCCCCCTCCCCCAACTCTATAATAATTATTTTGTTTACCTACAATGGCCCTAAAAGAGGCACTAAAGATGCAGAGCACAATAGTGAAGATAAATAGCACAGCATGAGCTGCTTACAGTCACGCGAGCAGCCCTCCACGTTCGCCAACCACTGGCTCTGTCCAAACTCATTGGCGTTGGAAGCCAACTTCCCATCAGGCAACATTAGGTCATCAGCAGGGTCAACATTGAAGTTTCCACAAAGGCCGTTGGTTTCGCTTTGATAACTAGTCGCCAGCTCCACCCTCACTGAACTCGAAAAGTCAAAGGAGACCTTTAACAATGTGAAGATAAAAGGAAAGTTGTATCAAAGTTGAAGCTGAGACATATTGGCAGGTAGCATTAAGAGTACCACTACACATCACTGAAACAGACAGTGGACCAACGGCAGTGAACTATATGATCGCCGTTAAGGAGGTCTCTAACATTTTTCAAATTTTAATCTGGAGGGGAGTTAGACACTGTTCATTTGCATGTATTACACATTCTTAACCATACAAAGCTGGTTAAAAATCAACAAACTTTCCCTTTCAGCACATAAATGAGTGATTTGAAAATATTTAAGAACTTATGTTAATGACATTATATAAACACATTCATTTATAAGTCCTCATCATCCATACCTTTGGAAATAATCTCCTTATCGTATTAAAATGTCTTGTAACAGGGTAAGTTAGGACATTACTTTTAGAGGCCTTGTGATCTGCTCTTTAAAGTCGAAATTAAATTAAATCTGGCCCTTTTAGTCCATTAAGATCACATCCCCGTACTGTATGCAAAAAAATGTGCAAAAAATATTTTCTTAGTGTATTTTTATATAAAAATCCATTAATCTTTTCTTCCATTTCTTCAATAATATCATGACATCCGTCTATCAATCAACCTGCAACTTTTAGCGAGCAAGGAGGTGTGTGAGGAGCCACAGTCCTCTGTAGCGCCGTACATTCTAAGCCCGCCCACTTTGAAACGGTCCAATCAAATGCAAAGGATATGATGTAATTCCCTCTTGTGATTGAACACCACTCAAATACAGTGTTCACTGGGTCATAGGTCACAATACAGAAGCTAAAGACGCTCCAACATCCGTTTCACTCGGATGATAAGAGAACGTGGCTACAATCCAAAATGTCTTCACAACTAAATTGTTCTTAATACTAGAAGTGTTGACCTACTGTTTTTACGCATGCAGCCGAGGTACTCACGGTACTTGTAACACGTGCAGTCAACGCAATATGCTTTGATGGCCCTAATCACATTAAAGTTAAGACAAAGGTTGACTAAAAAGTTTTATAGATACTTTATAAATGGCGGTGTATGCTTTGGTGTTTATACCTTCAGAAAGGTGGTCTCAATGATAGCCTCTCTGTGTCTCTTATGAACCTGGACATTTGAGTGATTGGTTGAATTGGTGAAGGGTAGGTTGTTTTCAAGCCCGTCAACCTGCAGAAAATACACACACACACACACACACACACACACACACACACACACACACACA
>NW_022282044.1:0-8750 GCF_004355925.1 Anarrhichthys ocellatus | reverse complement strand
GTATATATTTCATGCTTCTACTGTACTTACACATAGACTACTATAACTTCTCATTGACTGGCACTTACCGATCCCAAATGAGTCAGCTCAGTAACCACAAATCACTGTCACTTTTTTTGTGGACACTGCAAGATGGTTGTGCACATTGTTTTGTGGTCGAGTGTGGATGGATTGATGTTGAATCTTTTTTTTTCATTGGAGTTTCTCAGCTGAAGGGGATTTGTTCATCAGCTTTTGGAATGTCAAATCGCTCCCCACATATTTTTTTAAAGACCATTACTTTTACATGAGTAAAGTAATCTAGCACTCTTTCCAACGCTTTTTAACTTTTGATGATAATGGCTGGTATGTCACTACCGATGATGGTTTGCGGGTAGTGCGATGAATTAATGAGACGTGTGCTTTAAGTAGCCATTGATGTGCTTAAGTATGACTGCTCGGGTGTTGCTTGAGAACCTCGATTATGCAACAATTTGCAAAAAAAATGTTTTATTGTTCATCTTTATCATTTAACAAAAACAGAGGACAGAGTAGAGAATATATAACCCTATTGTATAGGGACTTTCCAATTGAGCGTGGCAGGTCTAGATTGGAGGATAGTGAACTAGTATAGAGATTCTGACACATGACCCACCAAACTTCTTTACATCTTAGAGAGAGGAAGAGAAGTAGGAAAAGCTTCAATATCGGTCCAGTGAGCAGTTCTGTACCCAACTAATAACTAATGTACCCACGTAGAACAACTGAGTGTCTGGGAATCCCAGTCCACCTCTCTCTTTAGACTTTGTTAAAGTTTTAAAAGCTAATCTGGGGAAGGAATTCTTCCAAATAAAGGAGCCAATCAAAGTGTTTATGGATTTAAAAAATACTTTGTCTAAGTAACAGGGCAGTGACTAAAATAAGAAGCTAAACTGCAGCAATACATTCATTGAAATTATGGTAATTTGTCTGAGAAATTGTATGGGAAGTAGAGGGGTGGAGTTTAAATGAGGTTCTGGAGACACCCCCAGATACTTAAATCTGCTTTGTGACCAGGTAAAGGGTGAAATGGTCTTGAGTTTACTTGAAATTGGTAAGTTTAACAAGAGGTCATTGGATTTTGCGGAGTTGATATTGTAGACTGATACCCTTCAAAATTCGTTGATGATATCCGGTGTCTTGTTCTTGGAACAAACAATCCTCCCACAGTTCTCCAGATTGTCTTTCATTGCCTTCAGGTATGCAGTCCGCTTTGTATCCAAAGGTCAATGCCAATGTCAGTTTTGACTAGCCTGTCCCCAGTCGCAGCTATGCGGGTCTCAGCTTCTTCAATGCCTTTTCCGTTGTACGTTACTCTCGTTTGGTACCAACAAGATTGTTCGCCATTCATCTTTTTATGTCTTCCGTCCAGTTCAGATAAAAATTCAAAATAGAGCACTTTTTGCTCAGTCGGCACCTTGGCTAAATTGTTAGCCATGCCTTGGTTTTCTCTACCCCCTGCTGTTTGGAAATGTAGAAGCTTTGATGGAATGGATATACTGTAAATTAAACAAAGGCTAGTTCAGTCTCTGACAGATGGGAGCAAAACTGACATTTGTTTATATGACAATATAGGAAGTTGTTAAACTAATCACATGAAATTCTAAATTAATTCCATAAAAGACTGCACAAAACGCATAGCCTAGAAACACACGAAATGTGAGCGAGTAAGTAAAACAATCCGGCTGTGAGATAATGAGACAGATCACTGACTAGATATGCAAGAGGAGATGAATAGATAACAAAATTACCTGAAATATTTATAACCTCTGTCTCTTTCATCACTGCTTTCCTCGTAAGCCATTAAAGGGCCCTTTTGGGACCTCTTAATTGAGTTCCTTTTCGGAAGAGAATATGAAAGGCTTCTTTTTATTCCCCCCCCCCCACGCCTTTTCATCTGGAGAATGGGCTGATTAAAACACAGAGAATGGAAGTTCTAGTGGGAAAGTTCATTGCAATCAGGGGTGCAACTTGAGTGATTGACTCAGTCTTCTATAAGACATTAAGCGGACATAGTTATTGAGCCTGGACTGACTGCAGCTTTACACACATGCTTAAGTCTTTACCAGGCCTGTAGCAATTACTGAGGACACATGTTGAGGTCGTTTATTTTTTCGGGATATTTGGATTTTAAACAACCTGGGGAGGGCTCACATTCTACGATGAGAAAAGTACACACGCTGTGTATTTTATGTGCTGATTCCAGTATTTCGAAAATCAATATCTATTAGTGTCACTCTTCTCGGCTCACAAAAATACAAAACATTCAGACTCAGTATTTCTCCAGCAGATTTTACTCTTTTGACACAGCATATACATTGATATTGTAACTGTCTATATTAGAAATTTGCACAAGTTGCAATAGCTACAAAGATGTTGTCAGAATCTTTTATTTTTTTTTGTGATCAACGTGACAAGGATGTCTGTATTTATTTACTGAACTCTCTTAAATCCACAAATTCAGTTAACGTTCATATTAAAAGTGACACCTGATAACCCCACGACAGCCAGTTGAGCTGGAAGTGTAGAGCCCACCTTCCGGTTAGCTCTGTGAGCGCTGTGTATGTTGTTTGCACTGTTAGTGCTGTTAGCACCGTAAGCTTCTAGCTTCCCACTCAGCCATCGCCATCTTGAGAGCCCTGTGGAGAATCATTTATTTTTTAGTTTTTTCCACAATATCCACATACGGCAACTGCAGCAGGATAAATTAAATAAAATCAAGGCTATGTTGAGAAAACTCAAAGCCCTTAGTTTACCCTCCTGCAAATGTGACTGGCACTACCATTACAGTACAAAATCAACTTATCTTGAGACCCTTTCTTGTCTGTTTCCAAATCCATTTGCACATTCCTAAATGGAGATGTGCTTTCAGCATATTACCACAAGCTAACAGATATACAGGTTCAGAAACCCGGGGGCCTGGTAGCACTCCAGTATGGGAGTACTGGTGGCTTTCTTGGTCTCTTTTGAAGCTGTCAACAGTGCTCTGTGGGCACTGAACCTGATGGGTCCTTTTTACTCATTGTATGAAGCCTTGCTCTTTTCCTTGGTCGGGTAGGATTCGCTTTCATTTGACAATTTAAATTCTGTTTAAAACACCAAAACAACTTAATTATGAGGTTTGAGGTATTTTTTTATATATTTTACAATATTCAAATAAGGAAGAGATTCCTCAGGATACCTTGTTTAGTTTTTTACATACGTATGTATTACTACGACAATTATTACATCTTTCCTCTACTTAGAAGGTTGCAGAATCATCCTACTGGATTTCTTTTTTTTTCATTTCCATACATGATTCATTTACCTATGACTGATGAAGGAGCAGCAAATCCATTTGCCTTTTCTAAAAGTGGAAATGAAGAGCTGGAGCACTGGAAGCAATACTTTGACTGATTAATCACTGCTCACTCTGCCATCTACAAATGCCAAGCAGATGGTCTGGCATCGCTAAAATTAAACTGCTAACAAATATGCAGGCGGCGGCGTTGTGGTGGTGACCTCGGTGGCAGCCGCTGTGTTGCTGTCGAGCTCCTCTATTGTTCTGTTGCCTCGGAGTTAGGAGAGATGGCCACTGCATTGTAGTGAAGTGCAAATGCATTGTGGGACAAGTGTGCACCTGTGTGTGTGTAGAAGAGAGGGGGGGAGGGGTATATTGTGATGTTGTTGAGGTGAGGGATCTAGAATATTTCATCCCTATTTCGATGAGATTTAAAAAAAAAAAAAAGTGATTATTTTCCTTGGACATGAAAAGGGGAAAAACTAAATAATTTATAGTCATAGCGGACAGCAAAGACGCCTCTCTTTCTTTCTCTTTGTCTGCAGCATGGGAATAGGAAAAGTGACTCCGGTGTGTTTATATGGAAACCATAAAAAAAGGCAGCTGAATGCTCTGTTGTCTGGAACATCAGCAAATGCATCCATCCATCTGAGTGGATGTGTCTGAGGACAATTCCACAGTGGATTTCCTGTGCAAGAGAGTGGATGGGTGATACAACAAAATGAGAGGCCCAACTCTCCATAGATCTCATTAGGCCGGTCATAACATTGCAACAACAGTGGAAGGCATACTCATCTGACTCCTGTTCCCCCGCACACTCCCAAAGCCTTAGCATCAGCTCTTTTGCGCTATCACATGCTCCGGGTTAAAGCCACAGACACTACATGGCTGACTGTGGTTGCTTGCTGACACGTTTGCCAATTGAGAGTTCCACAACAGCCCGCCATCATTAGTCGGCTTTACTGTGACACTTATTACAGGGTGTCTGTTTGTTTGGCTGAGATTCATGCAGAATGGATGAAGAAAAATGTGTGTGTGTTTTTCTCTCCACATGGACATCCAGAAGAAAATATGCAGGGGTGTCAAGGCTGCTGAATAGTTGTGTGCCTGTTCTGGACTTGGGGAAGGATGGAATGGAGCATAATCTTGGATTGAATTGGAGTTTTTAACCCGATGACATTAATAATATGTAAGCTCTTTTTTCTTTTGTCTTTTTGGAATAAAACATGAATCGGACAATTGTTTAACATAGGGTGATAAACTTGACTAGAGCTGAACCCACCTTTTTTAAGAGCTAACTAAATAAGTAACTATATTCAGATTATTGCAGCAGAGCGCAAATTCCAGAGGAAAATAAAAAAAAGATATATTTGTGCTTCTGTTTGCCGGCACTGATACCACTCCGCTGTGTATTCTCCATATTAATGAATCTTTCTATCACACTAAAACAGATTATCGCAGCTCTGCATTTATTACAAACACCAGCGTAAAGGCAGCATAATAATGGCAGAGTAATTATGAGCTGTGAATTGAAATATAGATTCACATCATCACTATGTGAAATTGTCAACAACAATGTGTGCCGTCGGTGGGGAATAGATATGGGTATTTTCCTTTTGGCTGCTCATTTTTTTATGTTTCAATTACTTCTTTTCTACTGTAACTTCATGTGGAAAGGAACAAAGCAGAAAGTAAAAGTGTTTTTTTTAATCCTTCCGTTTGCCTGACTTAAGTGTAAAACCATGACATCACAGACATAGGGTACCATTGGCTTATAGTGTCATGGGAGAAAGGAGAAGAACACAATATAGACTGTTTATGAGTGTAAGAGTCTATAGCCATGTTAATACAATTGACTGACAGACATGCATCTCCCTCCCTGCCACAACAGCAGCATAACTAAAATTGTACATATTTTGAATTCCCTGAATAATAATAAAAAGTAAACAAAACAGGCCACCGGACCAACCGTATCTTATACTTGCACTAATCTACCATCCCCCTAATTAACATCTTGACTTCAGGCTTGAGGCTCAATTTGCTGCTCACACATTGATGTCGTCTCAACGAGACTGTCAATTACTCGCTGACACTGCAAAATGAGCTCTGATGATCTTTAGCTCGGGACTAATGAATATGGCTGAAATCCTTACTGTGAATGTATCATGAACATCAGTAGAAAACGGTGTATGCACAAAATATCTATACTGATGAGGGAAGAGTAAAAAAAAGATGCTGGTATTTCCCCACAGAGGACCATTTGGTTAGATATTCTCTCAGCAATTGGCTCCCGTAATATCACACTACCCAGAGACCTTTCTTCTTTTAGCATTCAAAAACAGACCCGTGAACCTTGAACCTGGGGGCCCTCAGCCCCCGCTCACTCCACCTCTGCTCCTTGTCAGGGCCTTGAATGACCTGCTGTGTATCTCAGACAATGGCCTTGAGGAGCTATCATAAGAACGAGCGTAACCAGGCTGCAAGCAGCGCTGAAATGATGGGAGCTGGCCTGAATAAATACGCAGCGCCTTGAGTCTTTGCACTGTAATCTGGAGGCCAATTGACCTTTGCTTCCTCTCCTGCCTTGTAAGTACAGTATGTGTCTGAAAAGGTCACGAGAGAAATGGCTCTAGCTGGGGTATCTTTTCTTATTCTTTTCAGGGGTGTAAGACAAGGATAGTGTGGAAAATGTTGCGTGGGTGAAAGGCTATTTCAAAGAATAACTGCATTCTGAAATGTACAACGTTCAGTCACTTGGTACAGTAGAAAAAAAAGTGATGGAGTGAGTTTTGCATGTGTTTGAAGTCACAACTGTTCTGGTTACTAGACAAGAAGAAAATACTTCAAGTCAGGGTCACTACGCTTCTCATGCGTCACTACTCTTCTCATGCTCACTGTTGAAATGTACCTAATGATGACTGATGGTCGTTACCTTACTGTAACTTCTGTTACTGAATCATAATTTCAAACTGTGGTGGAAAATAATGCTTTTAACCTCCCGGTGAGAAATAATCGAGATGAGAAAACTCTTAAAATATAAAAAACATATTTATTGAACAGACACTATAATGATTCAGCTGAATGGATATAGCTCTTTCCCCACGGATGGTTCGGAGGTCTAACAAAAATGAATAGTTAAAACAGAGTATATATGCACATTATCTCGTCTTTCTTCCCCCCCTCCCTTCGCAGATGTCCTCCTTCTCCTCTGTCTGCCGATGCCTCCACTGCCCAGCCTTGGTAGTGTATTTTCGTGACAAGAGGTTTAGGTGGAGAGATCAGGATGACACTACAGCAAGCAAGAAATGCTAAAATACCTTCGAGATGAGATCATTTATTATTAGGTTTTAAATGAGTCTGGTTGGCCTTGTCTGCATATATGCAGGTTTAAGTGATACAAGTTATAACTAAAAGAACCATATGATACATTTCCACAACACAAACAGCTAAAATCCATTTCCTAATAGCTATTGGATAGAGTGAACCCACAGAGGATTATCAGCCAACTCTGCAGTTCCTCTCATTTCTACCAAGCTTTATATATATAATGGTTTTAGTTTTCCGGTCCACATCGTCTCTGTTTTGGTTGTGCAACCCTGTATCCTG
Source organism: Anarrhichthys ocellatus (assembly GCF_004355925.1). Lineage (NCBI taxonomy): Eukaryota > Metazoa > Chordata > Actinopteri > Perciformes > Anarhichadidae > Anarrhichthys > Anarrhichthys ocellatus. The sequence continues at coordinate 1,846 of NW_022282044.1, read as the reverse complement.
CAAGATTCTTTTCCCATACATTTAAACTGCATTCTCAACTACATGTCAAGGGTATTTTCTCCCGAATTACAGTCGCACAAGTTTTAACCTTGTGGTTGTAAATTGAAACCAAACAAAACAAAAATGCAACAGAACTACTTGGTTAGTTTGACGCAACAAAAATACTAGGTCATGTTTAAAAATACAGCATAGTGTACACCATGTTTTTTAGGTTTAGGTACTTTTGATTACACACGGGACACAAGCAGCAGTCTCCCGGGTGAAGGTCCTGTGTTTGTTTGACCCAACCAACCCAACTTCCGTGGATTATCACTAGAAGCATATTTTCCTTGACGAAATGAAACAATGAAGTTTTGTTGGATATCATTTTTAGGGACAGGGCTTGGAGTCTCTAAGAGATAAACATGTCAAGTAAGATCAGAAATATTTCATTATAATATAAAAATAATTATCTGACAATGTTTGATAATGTTTATTTTTGGGAACAATAAGATTAGCATAGTAAATCATCCAATAATAACACCTTCCATGCACCAGCTGACCTAACAGTGCTTGCATTTCATATGCCATTTGCTACCATGCTTGTGTTCAGCTCATTGTTTGGCAAAGCTTAAGACTCACTTGGTTATCATTCTGCGAATAACATGGGAGCTTTATGAGGATTATGCCAAAGCTTCATGGCTCAGATTGGTTTTCAGGATGGAGAATCCAGACACACAGTGCAGACCACTGTCCTTTTCCCCGAGCCTCTGTGAATGTCACATGCTGGCACGCTTGGCACAAAGTGTGTGAGCAAGGCAGAAAAGGCAAATGATATCCAGCCACGAACGCAAATACCATCAGAGGAACGGTGACAGACATGGCAAAAGGGCAAAAATCTAACACACATGGGTTTCCACTGGGGAACGGGAAGCTTGATGAAGAAACACACAAAGTGAGGGGCGAATTCTCGAAAAAGGACTGTGCGGCTTATGCAGCCGCCCTACACCTGCACTAATTAAACAAAAATAAACTATGTAAGCTCCACAAAGACTAAAAAGCACCCATAACTGCGCTGCCAAGCAAGTAGCGTCTTGGTGCTCCTGTGCTATTTGCCCATACACACATTAATGTGTAGAAATTTGATGCAAAATTTGCCTCTTTGCAAAAACAGTCCAATCCACAAAGTTCAGTGCTATTAGCCACATGCAGTTACAGTGGCACTATAAGTGTCTCCAGGAAGCACATTTATAAAGGGTCTCGTGTACAGACTATCGAGTGATCATGGCGGCATTGAATGGAATTTTTTTTCTTTTGCCCTCTACTTCAAATCATGCCATCTTCTTTTACGGTCTGAAGGTTTGCGATTCACAGGCTGCGATATCAAATCCCCCAAAACACTTTCTCTTGGTCAGGACTAGCAGCAAGCTGTCTGAAAATTTAAATTTTGCCTTGTGTTCTTGGCGCAAAAACACCATTTCCACTTTAAAAGTAGGGATGGGTATCGTTTGGGTTTTTTCCGATACCGGTGCTAAAACGATACTTTTAAAACGATACCGGTGCCTAAACGGTGCCTGAACCAAACTACAGCTTCAAACTTTTTAACTTCAAACTCTGAACAATATATTAACTGTTAACAGTTTACAGTATACTTAAATAAATATAAATAAATACAAAACACACACACTCTGTATACACACTACAGCTTCAAACTTCAGCAATTCTTTTGCAGAAATATGAGCATGTTTGCCGTCTCTGGCAAAATACGACACCTCTCCTGACTAATTTAATTTAATTTAATTTTACCAGTTGGTTGCGCTAATGCGCCAATTCATCGTTTGCCAACCGCCACTACACCTCAAAGAAG
>NW_022282043.1:0-8714 GCF_004355925.1 Anarrhichthys ocellatus | reverse complement strand
GGCGGGGCTACACGGTGATTGACAGGTCTCTACCAGAGACGTATGCGGCGTCTCTACGTCACTCCTTGAATTTAAGTTCAGATCAGGTGGAACTGAACCAAATCAACCTAAATTAAACACAGAAATAAAACCTGGTGGAGAAAAGCTTTGTGTTTCCTTCGTTCAGCGTGTGTGTGTGTGTGTGTGTGTGTTCAGCCTGCAGCACAGATAACAGTGACATGTTGACAGAGACAGAGACAGGAAGTGAGTCCTCTCACATCGTCGTTTACGGTACAAAAGGACTGATGTGATGGCCCTGCCCATCTGACCTTTGACCCCTTCACAGCACAGTGCCAAACACACACACACACACATACACACACACTCACACACGTCCTCACGGCTTCCCTGTGTTGACATTCATTCCTCCACACTAAAGTGAACTCCCTTAAACAATCTGCTGACTTTACTCACTCCTCCTTCTGACTGATCGCTTTCCAAACAATCAATCAGCGTTCACATTGATTCCTTCTTGTGGAGCAGTTAGAGCAAAGATATCACAGAGGAAACCGCTTATTAAAGTCTGCCGATGTTCTGTATTTATGTTTAGTTTAGGATCTGTCAGTAGAGCGCAAGAACTTAATAGAAGATCACATTTATTAGTTCATACATAAGCCCAATCTTAAATGTGATTCAGTCTAAGTATACTCTAAGCGTATTAACATTTGTCGTGGGACAAATCCAGGAAGTGTTTTATTTTTTACATGTGAAATGTAAAATGACATGTCGTACAACATGAGAAATAATTCTATATTTCAAATATAATATCACGTGTGATGGATTTCGTGAAACATCAGTTCATGATGAAGATAAAAATAAAAACACGTGTTTTCTGGCTGTGTTTTGTTGTGAAGGAACGCAGGTTTACAGATGTTATACAATCGTTGGTCTGCTCTGTAAGATGGATCATAATGTAGAACGTCGTTGGCAATAACGACGTTGAGTGATGTAAGCCTGTGAACTGATGAAATGTGACGCTTTCACACTCACTGTTCTGCTTCAAGACTGCTTTGTTACTTTTTGTTCTCATTAGTTTGTTATCAGAGGAATAACAGAATCCAGCCAATCACAGACGAGAACAGCCACAGCTACAAATAGTTGTGCTACTTTTGTCACTCTTTTCTCCTTCTCCTGACTCCTGGAGCACTCCTCCCTCTCTCCTCTTCCTTCCTCCTCCTCCTCTTTCTCCTCCTCCTCTCGGTCTCTATTCTATCGTTCATCTCTCCGTGGTTCTGCAGCCTTATCTTGGGCGTTCTCTGCATTTTCCGCTTCATTATTTTCTGTGGTTATAATCAACAGATCGGCAGTGGCATTTTCTTGTGTGTGTGTGTGTGTGTGTGTGTCACGGTAGAAACATTGTTCAGCGCTACACTTTATCGCCACAAACCATACAACTTCCTGCCAACAGAGTGTATTGGTGTGTGTATTTGTGTGTGTGTGTGTCTACCTATGCAGAGTCTGCATGAATGCAACAATCAGTGCAGTGTGCACAGATTGTGTGTGTGTGTGAATGCTAACTATGGAAGCCAATATAACAGTCGAGCAACTAAACAGCATGGTGGCTGTGTGTAATTACACACCATTACTCAGCCTCTCTGTGTGTGTGTGTGCGTGTGTGTGTGTGTGTTTGTGTGTGTGCGCGTGTGTATGTGTGTGTGTGTGTGTGTGTGTCATAGCGGTCCATTCTGCTCGGCCACTCTCTGGTTTGGTGACAGGAAGTCACAGCTCAGAGAGAAAGTTGAGCCTCAAAACACTGAAATAAATCTGGTCTAAATGTCTTCCAGCTTTGTGGGGAAAATGCAGTATTTCCTTAACTTTTAAATGCTGCACTATTAATTATATCAGGATGTCTATCAGTGGCGGGCTGTGCATTTTATACCTGGGCCTTCTGTCCTACTACAGTTGAATAACCTCATTATGACGCCACAGCTACAGTTATGTGTTTCTATGGTGTAATAATACACGTATTCATATTAAACCGTTCGGTACGAGGCTTACGAACCGAACAATACGTTTGAATAATGCTAGTGCATTTGGAAAATGCAGAAGCTTAAATTGTGGACTGCGCTCACGTAGGAGACAACGGGCTGTGACCTCTGAACCCGGAACTAAAAAAACAAAAACAAAAAACAGCTGAGGCTACGCTAAACTAGCTTAACGGGAAAACAACCGCGGCAAACTCCACAATGACAGGATGCTTCGTCATTAATGGACAAGTCGGAATCAATGTAATCAACACAAAACAAGAACCAGTCACATATATTTATATGACAACAAAGCAACAAATCAATCCAGCAACACTGCAGCGTATTCCACCGCACACTGAAGAGCACGAGCCATTCAAATATTATTCACATCAGAGGGAACAATATGAACCATATGATAAAAACACCACCATAGACAAATGAACACAGTTGTAACGCTACTGCAGATGTAAAAACACAAAAGCACTTCACTTACCAAAGCTGCTGTTCACTTAAAGACAAAGTCCATCCTCCTTTCTTTGATAATAAAGAGTTTAATGACGCGTTTGTACAGAACATCGGTTCAGTTCCAGTCAGAGGTCCTCCTGCGAACGTGTTCGTTGAGTTGTAGATCCACTCGGGTCTCAGTAAAAGTTTCATTCTTAGCCATAAAATGTGCAACGCTTCTCTGCCTCTGTCAGCCAGAAATACCGTTCGTACAAATCCTGTTCCATGCAAGCTGTGGGGTTGACCAACACTTTGATATGATGTCCAGTTTTTCTGGTCTTGAGAAATCCGTTTCTCCTCCTTCAGCCATTGAGTGTTAAAAAACAAAGCTAAACTAAGTTAAAAAAAAATAATCTACACCAAGCAAAATGCTAAAAATGTCATAACTTCTCTTACATATGTTTCAACCTGAACTCTTACTAAACACTAAGATCTGCTAGCTAGCTTTGTGTTTGACAAAAGTCACGCTGGCCCACTGACCAATCGCGGTGCACGTTAATGCTGAAGTAGTCAGGGTTTAAAGCTGCAAATAAACAACTCTGGCGGGACTCGAACCCACAACCTTTGAATAACTTCTCCTGTGTTACTCTACTAGAAGTCCAACGCGCTATCCATTGCGCCACAGAGCCTGCTACCTACCCTGAGGACAGGCTGTCGTTTAAGTTGGTATGTTAGGACGTGTTAAAAATAGAGCCTCAGAGCAGCAGAGTGCTGAGTGAAACATGACTCTGTGGAGCTGAAGGACTCCGGAACCTCATCTTGAGTTTACTGTGTGAGACTGAGTAGGATGTAAGTTATTTCAGCCCCCAATGTTTCTTTTCCCCGGCTTATTCGTTCATGCCAGCTCAAAATATTTGAGGCATTGAACATTACATACCTCTGTCCTGTTCATCAGCGAGGTCGTTATCTACTTCCTGTCACCGTTACCTAAGTTATCACTACTTCCTATAGGTGTCACTTATGTACTGTTGTCGTTACCTACATCCCGTAGTCCTCACCTAGGTCTTCACCTACATCTTGTTGCCTTCGTCCTGTCATCTACACATATGTCCCGTAGGCATCACCTACGTTATCACCTACGTCCCGTAGTCATCACCTATGTCCTGTTGTCGTTACCTACATCCCATAGTCGTCCTGTCTTCATCAAGTATCTCCTGTGGTTGTCACCTAGGTTGTCACCTCCATCGGGTAGTCGTCACCTAGGTCCTCACCTCCGTCCTGTCTACGATGGTGATCGGTCATTAGGAACACATTCATAGCTCCTTCCCTTTTCCTTCTGGCTGATGAACACAGTCCCATTAGCAGAGGAACACTGTTGACTCTCTTCGTGGCAGAGGAGCTGAAATCTGCCCTTTTAAGTTCCCACAAGAAAGCCACTAAACCCAACCAAGCTCCGCCCCTTACCTGTGTTGCTAGGCGATCTCTGGCTGCCACGCCGTGACCCCTCAGGCATGTTGCGATGATGTCACAGGAAGTAGAAACCTGGAGAGAAGAAAACTCCGGTTTTACTTCAACACTGACTCTCTTCTGTGTACTGTGTGCAGCTTTTCTCTCTCTGAGGAAGTTCTTCTTCTACAACATAAAAGCGCAGCAGAGGCACAAAGAGACTCACAAAGAAGAAGAAACCTTTGCACACGTCTTTCTTTAACGGCATAGAAGAAGAGGAGGTCCGTTCAAAAGATTTCTCTCTTTTTTTTATGTGAGGACATATGTAATGTTTGGCTGAAGGACAAGAATGTGGTCCCGCTGTGTGTGTGTGTGTGTGCGTGTGTGTGTGTGTGTGTCCACTGCAGGATAACACCCTCCTACAAAGTCATTGATACAGTAACACAGATTGACCCAATTAGTCCGTCGTACGTAAACGAGTGTTTCTGCAGCTGTCTGCTGAACGACTGAGAGATGTGGGTCAGAGGCGGGGGAGGGGGGGTGACGGGGGTTAAGGGGGGGAGGGGGTTCAGGCGGATCAGTCACACAAGCCAGATTCAGAGCAGGTCTGCAGGTTGCAGGTTGAAATCCCTGTGTGAAAACACCTGCAGATTGTTCTTTATTTGCTCACTGGAGGAAACTAAAAGTGTAAATCAGTATGTACTACAATGAGTAGATGTACTCATGTTTTCAATTAACGTTAAACATATTTATTCCATAATAGTCCCATAAAAAGTATCTTTTCATAACATTTGCTGCCAAACTTAATTCCACCAATTTAAACATGTTTTTAAAGCAACTACAACTCCAATAAGGCTGAAAGCAAAAAAAACACGACACGTGAAGCACCTCATGGATCAGATACCTTTACAACTTCATCAGATCTAACAACCCTGAGCCTGCTCTGAAAGTGTTGTTGGGGGTTCAAAGTTTGTGGATTCGAGTCCCACTCGAGTTGTTATTTGTAAATTGTCAGAAGTGGTGTGGTTGTGACTTTACAGTAGAGGACGGACTGAATTATCTCAAACCGGCCAGGTTCGACTCATCCTGCATTTGTTTCTATACCTACGAAAAATAATGCGCTGTAGATGTTTCTGTAGTTATTTTTCCTGAACCTAACTAAATGGTTTTGTTGCCTTTTTTAAAAGACTGAACCTCTTCCTTTCTGCAGCAGTAAAACAAACTCCGTGATGCAGACAAAAAGGGATTTAAATTAATTTTAGAAAAATCAAGTACATTGAAAGTGGAGAAAGAAAAGGAGAGCGTTGCACAGCGTGAACGTACCTTCACAGAGGAGAGAATGAAACGTGGCTTTGAAAAAGAAAATGAGTCTAAATTACAGAAAACACAAAGTCAACTTCAATCAATCACTCAAAGAGAGAGAACGTGTGGTGATCAGCTCCAATGCTGTGGTTACATTGAGGTTACACACACACTCACAGGGCTAACATCCATCAGAGCTTAAAGACTACGCTAAGAGTGTGTGTGTGTGTGTGTGTGTGTGTGTGTGTGTGTGTGTGTGTGTGTGTGTGTGTGTAAAAGTGGCCAACCTCATCATCACCTACCAAGGTGTTTCCAGGTGTATCCGCTTCAGAAACACCTCATCACACAAACACACACACACACACACACACACACCAGTGACAGACGATGGCAGCAGTCCAACACTCTCACTTACGTCACATCAGCAGCGTCAGACAGACGTCTCTGAGCCTGTGATATGTTTTCATTACCATGGGAAGTATTGTTATAATAAATGATAATACAATGAACCAAAGCATGAACAGACCACTATCACTGTAATACTGACAACAAAAAACATTAAAACATGATGATCCTGTGATCATCAAATGTGATTCAAAGGTTGTGGGTTCCAGTCCCACCAGAGTTGACCTTTAGATACTGCATTTCATGACAAAAGGCAGTAGTGAACCTTGAAACTGTGGACTCCTTGAATTAATCCCTTCATGCTGATATAATGAACTTTCCACTAGTTAAACTCAGAGGTTTTGGGTTTAAGTCCCTTCAAAGTCAAGCTTTACATGCAGCATGTTTTGAACCTTTACTTTGTAGCATTGTAGGCTGGATTATATCCTTAGTTTCTCTTATCTTCCTTTTTTTGCTGAATTTTTACCAGCTGAAAGAGAAGCTGTGGCGCAATGGACAGCGCATTGGGTTTAAAAGGTTGTGGGTTTGAGTCCCACCAGAGTTGACCCTTAAATACTGCAATCTATGACCAACAGGCTGTAGTGAACCTTGAGACTGTGAAATTCCTGCTTGAATGAATCCCTTCATGCTGATATAATGAATCTACCAGGAGTGAAACTGAAAGGTTTTGTGTTCGAGTCCTACCGGAGTGAAGCTTTGTGGACACAAAGTCTGCCGCTGTGCATTCAAACAGAAATGTTAAAAGTAACTGTTGATATATTGATCATACTGAAGTGTTTCCTTTTAAACTGATCCGCTAAAACTGAGAGTTTAAAGTGTCGGAGATGAACCAGAACTACTTAATGTAGACTATTTAATTACTGAACAGCAACAGGTGATGTCACACTCGCTAAATCTTCTGTTATTTATTATGCTTGAATTCAAACACACACAATAAAAAAGTAAAACAGAGAAAATAGAGATTAATGACAGAAATTACAGACCAAATCTGAAAAATAATTACATTTATTAGTCATACTTCTGCCCTAATTAGCCTGTACTAAAGGTCTGCAGGCTGCAGAAAATCCTGGACTATTACAACGAAAACACACAGATGCTCAGTGTGTGTGTGTGTGTGTGTATGAGTGTGTGCGTGTTTACATTCCCTGCCTCTATCGGGGTTCATGTTTATATGAGATCACTGACAGAGAGAGGCCTCCTAAGTTTCAGCGTCTTCTGTTCACAGCGAGCTTTATTCTACTGACACAAAGGAACATTTGTCTTCTGTGTTTATGCATCATATTCTATCGATTTTTATCAAAATGTAACTGTGTAGTGAGCAGGTCAGTATGAGAGGTGGCAATGAAATATGAAATGTTGTTTATAGGAATACAATAAATATACTTTTGTTTTGTACTCCTTCAGTCTAAAGAGGTCTCCAAAACAAATGTAAACTCTTATTTCTAGATCAAGTTTAAAGCATTTAAACCTGAAGGATTTAAACTTGGACAATTATTCCTTTATTTCTCAAACACAAAGGAATTGATCACAGTGGGATTAAAGTTACCGTTTAGAGGCTCTGTGGAGAAATGGAAGCACGAACCAAAGATGTCAAGTCACCATCGTCGACGTTTAGCAATTCATGACCTCAAGCATTCAACCTTCAACCTTAAGGTTCTCCTGGTTGAAGCTCAGTGACTTCTGGGAAATAAATGATGCTGCATGAAGATGACTAAGAGGGTAAATGATGATGTGAAACAACAAACGAGCTTTGGCAAAGTGTAATGCTGATTTTGCAAGAGGGAGTTTGAGATGAACGTGTCTTCAGCTTCTCTACGTCACTTCCTGCATTTATTCTAAATGATAAACACAAGTCAAGAGTCATTATGTGAAGATAGATATAAAAGTGTAAATTAAGAATCTCTATAAAGTAAGTAAACTCGCCTCGCTGCCACAGAACAACAGGAGACTTGCAGTGAGCAGCACTTTGTCTCTTTCTTTCACTCACAATCCAAAATACACTATTTGCAGCAATAAAGTTCAATTCAAATTCAAAATGTCACAAAGAGACGAATCAGTAAATGTTTTCCGCGCTGTTCCTAGAAACTGTCCGTCAGTGTAAACTTACACTCGTGTTGTAACAGCGGCTGATTAACGAAGCTCTCGCTGAACGTGTTCCTACGCAGCGCCATCTGTGATATTTCATCATATAGATCTGATATTTAAATGTATATTTTAAAAGGTTTTCTTGTCACTCGTAGCCGTCCGTCTTTCTGTGTCGAGCCAGTGAAGGATGAATTATGTGTGTGCGTGTGTGTGGACACATTCACATCATCACACTCTGTAGGCCAGTACACTGTGTGTGGTCTCAACGTGTGTGTGTTTTTGTAGACATGCACGCACAAATTCAAAATTCTCTTCTTTTTCTTTCACACACACCCACACACACACACACACACACACACACACACACAGATACAATAGGTCCACTCTGTTGTCCTGCTGTTTCCATTGTACTCATGGCATCGCCCAGTTCCTCACTCACACACAAACACACATACACACACACAGTTTCGGTACTGTGACTGACAGTTGGTAATGTTCAACGAGAGTCAGCACACACACACACACACACACACACGCGTGAACAAGTGAACAATTATTATGTTGTCATTTAAACAAATACATTTCCCATGAGACTTTGCAACGGATGCAGATGTTTATGTCGCCCACCTTAGTGCTCACATGTTGCTTAAACACTGATTTCCAGGTGTTTTATGTGTTTCCAGGTGTTTTTAAAGTCGTACGCCTTCAGTGTGTGATGAATGACCTCAAGTGATGTCACTTGAGTCGGCGTCGGTTGAAGTTTGAAAAGTGGAAAAAAATGTTGAGACGTCTGTAGGATACTTAACCTGCTAACTAGCACAACACACCTGAATCTACCACACAACTGTCAGCAGGTTGAGTTGCATTGTGGGTAATGTAGCATGCGCCTGTCAGATTTTGAGAAAGAAGAATGTGTGAATTAAATATACAATATCTCTTATTGAATAATATTGAGACATCTCTGGTCTCTGGTAGAGATCTGTCAATCACGGTGTAGCCCCGCCCTAAAGCATCCCCTGCTTTATG
>NW_022282042.1:0-8761 GCF_004355925.1 Anarrhichthys ocellatus | reverse complement strand
ACTACACTACACTATACTATACTATACTACACTACACTATACTATACTATACGTCTCATTCTGTGCTTATTAGCGTGACAAATATGTGACTTTCTTTAATCTACCTTTTCTAACTCAAATATTTATGATGTTTGATTTTCAGTTAAAATTAAAATTAGTAAAAAAATAGTGTGTCAATCTGGGGATGGGGAACCCCAAAATAAATCTAACAGAGGGATGAGAGAAAAAGAAATCCTCCAACACAAAATGAGTTTATTTGTTTTTGCTTTTATTCTTGTAAAATAGCGATTACTTCATATGTGTGTGTCATCTAAACACACTCCAAATACATAATCTGAGAAGGAGAAGAACAGTAAACACTGCGGCCTCAGCCAAGAGTCAGGAGAAGATTTCAGAGGGGCCACTCGCCAAAAAAAGATAGTTGCCTCATCATATCAAGTAATAGCCAGACAAATCCTCTGGAAGCTCTCCTGACCTTGGTGATTTCCGCTCACTTCCCCTCATAGAGATTTTAAAGTTGCAAAAAAAGAAAGAACCCACAGCAGCTCCAACGCAGCTGTGATTTAATTGATTTTTTCATACATCACTGACGGGCAAAACACCGATCAGAGTAGAATAGAGGGGGCAAGCATGCCTGACGCTGTGGCACTGTATAAAGGCTGACAGGTCTGGCTGGGTTCCATGTGGCACTCTCTCTCCTGCTGTAACAGGCCTATCTGCTGCTGGGGCCAAAGGGCCTGATTGTATTACAATCACGAGCTTCTTTTTTTAAATTTATTATGATCCGTGTGTCAGACGAGGATGTTAGGAAAGGGATACGGGCCTGTTGTACTGATGCAGGTTTGTTCACGAGGCCTCAAAGCTATTAGAATAACAATTTAGGAAAATCCATTTTCAAATGCAATGCCAAACCACAAATGACTACACAGATACATATCACTGAGTGCGAGCAAGGATCTTGTGTTTAACCAACAGGCTGCCACACTGGATGTATTGTCCTGAATTCAACATCCACAACTGGATACACACACCGAGAAAAAAAACCCTGAATGAGATGCTCTGTCATGGGTCAAAGCGGCTTCCAGGGGGGGCAACCCAAACCTACAACCATGCAGCTGCTGGAGCTGCAGTGTAACAAGTGTTCTCTTTGCAGTCCGAGAGTTTAACTCTGATGCCTCCCTGTCTGGCGTCACACACCTTCAAACCTCACTTATACAGCATGTAGTTTACAGAGCAAAACAGGCCCATGGCATATTTAAATACAGCTCGGCTTCATTTTAACCAGCCAGAGATGAAACTTGCCCTTAAACAATCCTTCGTGATTTCTTTCTGTGAGCACACACACACACACACACACACACACACACACACACACACACACACACACGAGCAGTCACATCCATCCCTGTTCCTCCTCCTTGACAGACTTGGTGAGCTTGGCACTTTTCATGGCCCAGGAGCAGAAAAGGGCAACTCCACCTCCCTCTAAACCCCCTCCTCCCCCCCCCCCCCCTCCCCCCCCCCCCCCCCCCTCTCTCTCTCTCTCTCTCTCTCTCTCTCTCTCTCTCTCTCTCTCTCCCTCTCTCTCCCTCTCAGGGCTTTTCTTTCTTTGAGTTTGAGGTTAAAGATTAGCATCTCTGATAAAGATTAACTCGCTGTCAAAGGAAGGCGCTGATGGCATGAGTTTTGTGGTGCAGGACTGGTGGTGACACCGGGGAGAGGAGCGACCCAGCCTGCAGCAAGGGAGGAAGGGCAGCGTACACATCGGCTCAGTGGATAAGGTTTAATATGGGACATAACAGCATCATGTAAAGTTGTAGGAAAGGCATTTTGTTGATGTCATAAAGTTTTGGTCCACTTAATGTGATCTTGGAAATAAGATTAAGGTTGGACATAAATAACAAAGATTGTGCACTTAAATGCTTTTGATTTCTTGAGACATTTCCAGCTTTCCAGTCTCCCTCCTAGACTCCAATAAGTTGTCGGACACTAAGTTCAGCTCTGATTGTTGGTGGACGTGTGCGTGAACTCTTCGAAGGACATGAATCAGGGAACACAATTGGTCCTCTGCAGCAGAAGCCATGTGGCTGAACCAGGATCCAGACAGGCCCCTTTGTGCACCACACCAGCTCAGTTATGTGTCGACAGCCAGCAGCTACCAGGTCAATAAGTGGGAGATTTGTTCAGAGTTCTGGAGCTGAATGAAAACAACGGGTTCGCCAAATAAAATCTGATACCGTCCTTTCCTCTGACATGCTTCAGGTGCTGCACAACACATGCAGGGCTGTTAGGTGTAACTGAGGAGTGTGGTGCTGGTGCACACACCCAGAAGTGGCCATGCAGTTTAGACTGGTTGTGAAATGAATAGCCTACAATGTGCTCTCAAAGTGCATGTTCACCTTCTAAAATGAAAAGAGTGGAGATGTGATTGTGTCCCGGATGTTACAGAACAAAGTTGCCAATGCATGGAAGTTGTTTGATTTTATTGCAATCTTGTGTTTTTTTTAGATTGATTGGATTCCTACAAGTATATAGGTAACTGAGACCCCCCCCCCCCCCCCCCCCCCCCCCACCCCTCTGATGAGCCACTCTTTCATCAAACCAACTGGACGCAGAGGAACATGGTGTCTCTCCCTCTCTTGCTCAGTGGGGCCTATCTGCTGTCTGAAAAACGGTGTTGAAAAATGTGCAGGTCGCTCGCCCTGGAGCGAGGGGGGGGGTGTTGCAGTGTGGGGGTTTTGTCATAGCCTGGCTCTGTGGCTCTGGCGATCGGTGGCCGTTCGACCTTATTGCACTTCGGGGAAAGCTTCAAATGGACTTGATGAAAAATGGATGGATGGATGATCTTTTTTTAGGGGGGGGGGCACATATGTGATGGCAGTGTAGGTGCTCTGGTGACTCCCCAAAAAAGGGTCAACATTTCTATGCAGACTGTGAATTAAGCAAAGGTGAAGGAGAGTTTGCTGCTTGTTAGTACTTATTATAAAGTGTAGCGGCATTGGGAGAAATAATACAACTCTCATGTCAGACTACAAACGTGCATGAGTTCACATGTGTTTACAGTTTGTAAATGTTTTCACACATGAACCAACATGTCTCTAAAATCGCATGTGCTCTAAATTGATCGGGTTTCTTTTCTTTCTCTCTTTCTCTTTCTTTTGCTCTGGAGTGAGACCTAAACAGAGAGTTAGTTCAGCATGTGGAAAAAGAGTCCACCAAACGTAATGCAATTGTAACCATGGAGATCATTTGAGAGGAAGGCAGCTGGCCAGTGGTGTTGCAGTAAATTATGTCAAATCAGGAAATTGGATACACATGGGGGATGCGTCCAAACGATAGGTTGATTGAGGTCAAGGCTAAAAAAAGTTACTGTTAATGTTTATCTTCTGATTTTCAGCGACTGCAACTAAGTTTGATTGAGCTTTGTCTCATAAAGCTTCTCTGGTAAATAAAGCTGAATACTTTGAGAAAGATTCAGCAATCACGAATAGGCCCGTCACGTTATTATTAAGTTATCGTCCTATTGTACGATGTATGCACAGGACTTTGATCGTTGTTACGTTATTAACTTATGGTACGATATATGGACCTGACCACGAACATTTGAACATTATTAAGTTATTGTACGATATTTGAGCATGACCTCCATCATTTTACCTTCATCGACTTTATCGTACTATTTATGGACATTACCTCGATAATATGAACGTTACCACCTTATCGTTTGGTACATGGCTATGACCTCGATCATTTCAACGTTATCGACTATACTTGTTGTACGATATATGGACATGACTGGGATCGTCTTTAAGTTATCGAGCTATCATAAAATACATTGACATGACCGTGATTATTTATTAGATGTTGACTTATCATAAGATATTTATAAATGGCCACCATTATTTTTACGTTAACGACCTTATGTATTTGATATATCTATATGCCCTGGATCATTTTACTGACCACTTGTTGTGTTTACATGCATGTTTCTTTCGACGTCATCAACATTTTATCAAACATGATGCCAGGATAAAGAGCAGGGCTTTAAGATTCGGGCATTGCACAGTCAATAGACATTTATTGTTGACAGAGAACGAGAGTCAATTTTAGTTATTTTCTGAGTTGCGTTTTTCACATTCCAATGCCAATTTCTAAATATTTTCGAGAGTTAAAAGTCAGTTTCTCTTTGACGGGGTGTACTTGGTGTTAATAAGCCGTTATTTTATTATTATATATGGTCTTAAAGTGACAAAAATATTACATATGGATATTATTTCTGCGACAATATATTGTCCAAGATAACTAGTTAACGTGAAAGGCCTTTCCACAAAGTTGGCCTGCAGTTTTATGTCTGCATTTGCTCCCCTGACTACATGGACTGAAATTAAGAAGAAGACTAACGGATTTCTGACAGTTAGGTGAAAAATATATCAACCTGTCATTACATAAAGAACCTTGATCAAATGTTATATGCAAACATAGTTTGGTGGATAATCTTACACATGGCATTATTGACATATATTCATGTTTTGTGTTGGAGTTTAAATACTTTAAATCTTGTCCTCTTGTCAGCTGAATGCAGTTTCCCAAAAACAACAACAGAAAATAATTATTTTTGGATTGGAAATTAAATATCCTTGTGTCGCAATTAAAAGGTGACAGGCATTGAACAGCATTAAAGCATTGAACAGCACATAGAGAAGGAATGCTGCAGCACTCCTCCATGCAGTGGGTTGATCATTAAAGAACTGAGCTGTTGCTCCTCCGGGTCAAAGGTCACTTCTGGAGAGCTGAGTGCCAATATATCACCAAGTGCTGTGGGGCTTCTCTGTTAATACTACCAGATACTTTTTCAAATGTTTTGCCACGAATGTAAAGCAGCAGCACTGATATTTATAAGCATGTCTGAACTTGTGTTTCAGTTGAGTGATTCTGTTGTGATTCAGGTGGAGCTATACGGTTAAAAGAAGTACGAGGACAAAGACTTCTAGAAACTTTACATGAGGCTGATCTTTATTTGTATCCAGCACAGAGACCTTGATAAACAATAGTGAGTATTAGTAAAGCTGTTCTGAAAAAGGATCATATGTATGTGTGTGTGTGTGTGTGTGTGTGTGTGTGTGTGTGTGAGGGCTGAGGCAGGCCGGTGACAGCACTACCAGACCAGCAGAGATAAGAGCAGGAGGGAGCCCTGATAACTCCTCTTCGGGTCACGTGAGACTTTAACATGAGACTAAAAATCCATCCAACCCTCAACATTGTGCCTGCAAATTATTAAGAAACAAATATATAACAAAATATTCCAGTATCACAAACTTGCTTGTGTATGGGGTTTCGGTGAGTCTAAACCCTGCTGTTCTCTCACTTTATGTTAAAGCTCTGCTATGCTTTACTTGCTTTACTTTATGTTTTACTTTAACTTCATCCTGAGACAAAAAAAACAAAACTGCACCCATCTGCATCGTTTTTATTCAGATCCAGGATCCCGATCCAGGAGCATGCATGTAAAAGTCCCCCCTTTCTCCCTCAGCCTCCACTTAAAAATCTGGCTCATCAGCTGTTCTCGGGGGCCTCTGGAGGCGGCCTCCTCCCTTTGTCTCGGCCTATGGGCTAGCTGGCTAAGCTAGTCGGGCCCCTGCATCACTTTCTGGGCAACTTTAGACTAGTCCACTCCTGCTCCCGTGTCGCTCCAAATTTCCCGGCTAGAGATAACCCTGCAGGGGCTGACGTGAAGTGAGGAAAGAGGGGAAAACACAGGGAGGAGACCCTCCGGGGGCTGCGACAGGGATGGACTTTGGCCAGAGATGCGCGTGAGTGCATGGAGGGGAGAAACAATGAATAAGTTTATAGTTGTAGGCTGTAGGAGTAGTGGTGGTGATGGTGGTGGTGCAGGCTGGTACGGGGAGGTCGGGGGGGATCCTTGCTTTTGATTTATGTGTTTGGGGGGAAGCTGTCAGAGAGCAGAAACAGAGGCAGCGCGAGCCACAGATTTATATTCCAGCACTTTAATAAAATACACGAGCCGCTATGCAACAGCACGGACACCGTGGATGCTATTACAGAATGATTCACCAGGAGAACCACGTTCTGCCACAGCTGCGGGTGGACGTGTACCTGCCCGCATCAGTGCCGGGATGCGTCCTCCTGCTCCGGGACGGTAGCGGGCAAATCGCGCTAAACGTTGTCCGGGATGTGTTCGTTTCTCTCCGGCTGATGCCGAAGTTATTTATGGGCCGCGCGCGTAGCTGCTGGGGAAACAGCTGTTCGCCTCATGGGGCCGCTTCTCGTTCGAGCTTAATTCCCAATTTTCTTTGCCCGTTTTTTCGATAGCTGGAAACATTTCCGACGTTTTTTGTTTTTTTCTTCATCTCCGTTGTTATTGCTGCGGGTTTGTTCATTATTAATGCGAGGAGTTTGTGCGTGTTAACTTTGAGTTTCTCACGGTGCGCTTTGGATTATATTTATGACGATAATATGCATTGAAATTAATTAAAATCAGGATTTAGAGCATGTTGTTCGATTGCGATCATTTTCTCTTTTGTATATTGGCTGTGATGTTGTCATATTGATGCAATAATTGATGTGCTGACGTTCTCATAACAGGCTATTATATGATATTTAAGAAGCAGTTTATTTATCGTTTGAGTTACTTTATTGTCTTCTTTTTTAGGATTATAGACCATCGAACACAGACATGTTGTTTACCTTTCATGCTATTAATACTCCATGAGCTCATTGCACAATATTGTTTCTTATCATTTATGGATCATTTTAGAACATTTTCCATTATTCCCACGTGTAACTGCTTCCTACTGATGGCTTTCAGTGCCATTTTATTTTTCAAACAGCAGAACAAATACGGCGAATATGAAAGCATGTGTAATATGATAACCAGAATCAATAACACGTCAAATCGCTCCCACGCAGCCTTCGTTCCTCCCTCTCGCTCTCACTGCTCTTATTGCTTTTATTCCGGGATATTCAGCGGGAATAATTTCAGGTCAGCGGTACCTGTCAGCGGCCGCTCTCATCCCAGCCGCTCGATCGGACTACAAGAGGTCTGTGCTCTGTATCGGATTTGAGCGAGACCTTTTGATTGCATATCTCTGTCTCTTTCTCTCCCTCCCGTTTCCCCCTGCAGTTCTTAGGAGCTTTCTGGAAGCCGCTTCCTTCCGCCAAAACATCAGCCAATAAGAGGAAATCTTTAGGTGAGTCCTGCTGTTTTATTATATATTTCTTTCTTTATTTATTGTGATGCTTTATGTAATGTGAGGAAGAGGTTCATGTTGTATAAACCCTCCTAATTGCATACCCATAATGTCTAAATTTAGACCATTCGAGCTGGTCAAAACACTGCATATCTTTTTATTGTTTTATGCACGGGGATTTATTTTTTTATGGGGACAATATATATTTCAAAACTGATTTTATTCTGCACCTGTTGTAGGGTAATCCTCTTTATTAATATGTGTATAATCCTTCTCATTATTGCATATACTTTAACATTTCCACGCCATGATGTTGGAAGTAAGCATAGTAATGTGAGTGAGGAGATGAGGGGATTTTGCTCCACGATTAGTCGATTTACTCCATTTGTTTCCTTTAATAATCGACCGAATCTGCAAAAGGGTGCAGCAGAATGAGTGCATGCAAAATGTGTGTGTGTGGTTGTGTGTGTGTAATATCATGTAATGACACGTGCTAATGTCATATAATCCAGCGGTGTGAAGGGCAGTGTGGTGACCGCAGCAGGGTCCCTTCATCATTTCATAAGACAGTTATTAAAACAGTCGCTGCAATAACGACCCCGAAGCTAATAATGGTAACGAAACTAGCACAAGCAGCAGCGTGGAGTCACAGCGGTGGAGTTAATCCATTCAAACCATCAAGGAACAGATCTATTTGTTTGCATTGGCATTAACAGCAACACAGTCTCTGCACAGTAAAAACAATATCAAATATGATTTCAAATCCCGTAGTCGGAGGAAATTCCTCAGCGTTATCCTCCGTGGCCTACATGTCCCGAGGGGGGAAGGGAAAAAAAGAAAACAAAATGGAAAGAGGATTTCCATGGCTCTGCGAGCCAGAGAGTTTCAGTTGTGAAACCCAATATCCGTGACTCGATCCGAAACACGGATCCGTCGATGCGCGTCTGCCATCCGAGGAAAAAATAAATAAAATAAAGGAAAAGATCTGCCCTCCTTTACGAGCGCCGGCGTGCTTTTACAAGTCAAGACATAGAATCCGCTCTGCTCTCTGCCCACACTATTGCTCAGTGGAAGAAAGAAGAAGAAAAGAAATAGCAGAAAATAGCTGATTAGTGGTGAAGTTAATGAGTGATGAGGTTGTTTTTCAGCAGCAGTTTGCAGATCCCTCTTTCCTGTCACACACACAAAAAGACGGTCTGAAGGAAAAGTTGCAGTCGGACACATTTCAGGCTCCCACCTACACGGAGCTCATCCTCGCATTTCAGCAGCCCACAGCGAATGCTATCTGTTTTAAAGTTGGGCTGTTTACACACACACACACACACTCTCTCTCTCTCTCTCTCTCTCTCTCTCTCTCTCTCTCTCTCTCTCGCACACACACGCTGCTGCGTGCGAGAAAACTCATAAATCTTACGTAGCCATAAACGACAGGGGTAGCGTCCTGAATAATAAAAATAGAGGGAAGTGGGAGAGAGAGAGAGAGAGAGAGAGACAGTCTATTTGGAGGTGTGTGTGTGTGTGTGTGTGTGTGTGTGTGTGTGTGTGTGTGTGTG
>NW_022282041.1:6731-8761 GCF_004355925.1 Anarrhichthys ocellatus | reverse complement strand
TGTGTGTATGTTCACGTCTGTCTATATGTTCACCTGTCTGTGTGTGTTGACAGGTATAATATATCATTTGATAAATCATCTTTAAAAAAATGTGAAAAATGTAATAGTCAATTTTATAAAAATCTATTTAGTTTACAGACAGAACCAAAAGTCAAACTTTAATATGGAAACTGTGGGAAGTGTGTAGATCATTTAGTTTTCATCTATTGAACAAATCAAATGTTTTCATATTGAAAATAACATAATTCAATTTAATGATTTGAATAAGTCTTATTGTACTCTTGTATATATTGCATTATTCCAATATCTGAATATTTATTTTGGAGTTTCCACACTATTAAATACTTCTGAACACTTACTAATGTCTAGAACATAAAGTTCACACACATGAAGTTGGAGATTTGGGCCACGGTGAAAAGGATTCTGGGAAGTGTAGGAAATGAAGGGAAATAGAGGTGAACGATTCCCTTTGAAGGTAATAAATCATAAATGAGTGAATAAAAGTTGAACGTCACAGATTTAAAAGAGAAGAAAAGCAAACTGTATTTGATGTGTTAGGTGTTATTATGAGACAAAAACCAAATGTTTCATCTTCCATTAAACTTTTATCGTCTGTTCATGGAGCAGAGAGAGCAGCTAAATAACAATTACAATTAAACGTCGTTATCACGCCGCTAATAACGAGTCGGCCCGAGTGAAGCAGACGACACGTCGGGCTAATCTCCGTCTGATGGTGGATTCATTATAGATAGAAGTGAACCGTAATGACATTTATGATTTAAATATGACCCGCGCTCACACTGCGAATAACAATGAGCTGTTTTTATCACCTGACAGGCTGAAGTTTGGGTCGAAGCACACGAGTTTAGGAGAAACATCTCCAAAACAAAACTATGTTTCTTTTGCAAGAAAAAAAAGAATTTTTAAATAATTTACATGTTTTACTGATTGTATAGAAGTCTATGAGAAAATGACTCTACTTCTCTCTTGATTTATTACCTCAGTAAACATTGTAAACATGAGTTTATGGTCTCAATCTCTAGTTTCAAGTCTTCTTCAGTACAGCATGATGTTCATTTAGTACATTATGGTCCATTTAGAGTCAAACAGACCATAAAGCAGGGTATGCTTTAGGGCGGGGCTACATAGTGATTGACAGGTCTCTACCGGAGATGAGTACGGTGTCTCTACGTCACTCCTCCTCAGTCCAGATATGGTCACTTCCTGTTAACATGGTTCAGAAAAAAAAAAAAAAGATGGCGACGGCTGAAACGCCAAACTGGAGGCTTCAAAACAGCACAAACCAATGAGTGACGTTATGTCGACTATGTGCACTTGTCTATGGTTAAAACATACAGGAAGTACCAGAAACATGAAGACTTGACAACTTCCAGAAATGTGTCAACACTTTCTTATACACTTTTTATTTCTCTGTTTTGTTCGAAGCTTTGACTATGAAACGTGTACAAATAAACTTCATGTGCATCTTTTACTTTTCTGGTTGCATTCAGGGTACACACACACACACACACACACACACACACACACGCACACACACACACACACACACACATACACACCAGAGCTTTAAAACAGACCCGTGTGCACAAATCCCTCTTTATAATCGCCTATCAATTTATCTGTTTTCTGCATTTAAGGTGCATGTTTCATCACAATCTATAGGGGTTACAGAGTGCACACACACACACACTCACACACGCACACACACACTAAGCCAGCGGTGGTCACATCCAGTTATGCTGACATGGCCTAGCATCTGCTCGGCGGCTCCAGAATGACACCGATTTGCACTTAAATGAGTGGATTTAAGTGGCGCGCCGCCACTCGCGCTCGGCCATATGTGATCCCAATGTCTTTATCCTGCATTACACTGAGGAGGATGAGGGGGAGGAGGGGAGGGAAGAGGGGGAGGAGCGGCAAGAGACGGGGCGGAGGGGGCGAGGAAGATTAGGCCAGACAGCATAGAGAGAGAGAGAGAGAGAGAGAGAGAGAGAGAGAGAGAGAGAGAG
>NW_022282041.1:2080-4580 GCF_004355925.1 Anarrhichthys ocellatus | reverse complement strand
CTTTACCCAAAATATTCCAAATCAACACGTTTTAAATGAGTGAAAAAGATCCCTGCTGAAACATCTCCGAGGTTTCAAAGACCAAACAAATGTTGAGGAACCTCATAATGTGGTTATGAGTAAATGAAGCCTCAAAAACCCCGAAAGCATCTTCAGCGGCTGCTGTACGGAGAACACGTGGATTCAAGGAGACGTCCAGAGAGATCTCCGTGAGTGTTCTTCCATTGTGTTTGAATAACGAGCTTCAATCATAGAGTTCATTGTAAGGTATTTGCCCTTGAAGGTTCCAACCACATCCATCCGGCGTCAAAACAGGAAGTCAGTGGTAAAGTACTAAAGACCGCCTCTTGCTCTATGTGATTGGCTCAAGCGTGACGCTGATGAGAGATGAGAAACATATCTTAACTTTTATGCACGTCTAAAAAAAAAAAAAGCGCGTCTCGGAGTGATCGGGACCTCAATGGACCCTGCAACCCCTCACAGGCTCTGAAACCTCCAGACCTGAGGCTGATAATGCTGCGTTCACACCAAATGTGAAGCAAATCATGTCTCAGATAACCACTCGTGCTGATATGTACTTGTTGTGGAAGTCACAGATATCACGGGAAACTAAATGCCGTCGTTTCTGGGTTCAAAACATCATCCGGAGGCGCTCGGCATCTTGCGAGCCACATGCCGGCTGGTCTACTATAGCTGTATGAACTAAATAAACTATTTAGCTGGGATTGAACTTCAATAAACGCATAAAAAAAAGATGGCAAATCTGCTATATAATGGTGCAGATTCATAAAACGACAAGCAAACAACTTATAAAATACTTGTTTTCTGAATGGAGTTTGGATGAATCAGTGCTATTCTATGCTAACATTGTAGCAGCTCCATCAACACTCACAATATCGTCATCTAGGTGTAAATACGGCAGCGTTGTTATTGTTTGTACCGTATGGTTTATGCACGCACATTTATACACATAGTTTCAGGTCTCTATGAATATGAGGTATCGTAGAGCTCTGCGTGAACACAGACGACTATTTTACGAATATTATTTCCCTTAATTTCTGGACGTCAGTGAACCTCCATGGTAATATATTCACACACATTGACACTTCTTAAAGGGTCCTGGAATCCATTCCAACACCCTAAACATGTGCAACCCCCATCATTCAAATTGAAGAACCCACCAGGACTCCCTCAAATACTGAACCCCCTGAAAAACTGCTAGAACCTTATTAAAATGAACCCTCCGTAGGGCTTCAAGGAAGCGCTTCACATCGTGGAATCTTTTAAGACACCAATCCTTAAAACCTCCTCTCAAGGACTCCGACAACAAGCAGGCAGGAGTCTCTTCAAAAGTCTCTTCAAGGACCCTCAGATCTGCCTAAAAGACGGGGACTCCAATAAGAACGTGAAAATGACCCCTACAAAGTACTTCAAGGGCCTCTAGAATCCTCTTCCACACTTTAAAACCACTCACTAACTTCTGCAACATCTGCAACATCCTCAGACCGTGATACCTCCTAAAGGTACATGAAGTACCTGAAGGACACCTGGAACCTCCACCAGGTCTCCACCCTCTCCGCTTCAAAGATGTTATTCTAATTCCAGGAAGCAGAAATAAAGTGAACTTTCATCAGACGGCGACATGTTATTTGCATTAATGCGGCGCCGACTGTCAGAAGGTCAGCTTCGCTCTGAGCGACTCTCACCTTCTGATCGATATGTTTTCACATCGATCAGCTCAGCCCCCCACCCGCCCCCCCCATGGATGCCGAGTGTCAATCAATCCGCCCTCGTCCATGAAAATGACTGCTCGTCGATGTGTTTATTTGCATTTAATGATCTTAATTAACATCCCCGAGGCACACACACACACTTTACCTCTCTAACTATTCATATTGAGGTCAGTCTCCCTTCCTCACCTCCTGCCCCCCACCCCCCTTACTTATTAATCCAAAATGTTCAGAATAAGACATGAAGGGGAGGGTTGACTCTCTCTGCTTCCATCCTCTCCTCTCTATTATTACTGCCTCCACCACATAACCAAAGAAACTATGATAAAAGACATTACTGACGACATCAGACCTCAACCTCATCACACAAATGTTCAATTTCTAAATTGTCTCAAAACAAATAAATCAAACGTCGACATGATCAGATGACGAAAGGATGCATTGAAAAGACAAGTGTGACCACAGCCTCTAATATTTTCCTTAATTATCATCTTATATCAGATAAAATCAGTTCAATAAAACAGGAAAACTCCGTGAACATACAGATCCTGAGTAGTTGTGGGAATTGAAGAAGAAGAAGAAGAAGAAGAAGAAGAAGAAGAAGAAGAGAGGAAGGTTTAGTTAAGGTGACGGTTCGAGGCTGAATGAAAGTCCTCACAAGTATAGAAGTACAAGTACAGACACGTCACCTCTGAACTGTGCTGGACTAAAGTCAGTTCACAAACACACACACACACACACACACACACACACACACACACACACACACA
>NW_022282041.1:1038-2070 GCF_004355925.1 Anarrhichthys ocellatus | reverse complement strand
ACACACACACACACACACACACACACACACACACACACACACACACATTCTCTCTCACTTCAATAAAACAAGCATCAATTTTGGTCTCCGACGGCAACGCTGATCTCTTTACAGCCTCACAGCATCAAAGTAATGGCCGACTGTAAATCTGAACCTCGGGAGGAGAGGAGGAGAGGAGAGGAGGAGAGGAGAGGAGAGGAGGAGAGGAGAGGAGGAGTGGAGAGGAGAGGAGAAGAGGAGAGAGGAGAGAGTAGGGTGGCATTTTGGACGACGGGAGAGGAGAGGAGGGAACAAGGGAGGAGATAAAAGGAAATGAGGAAACACCCAGAAACCTAAAAAAGATGGAGACCAAACTGCATCCTGTCTGTTGTCCTTACGAAGCATTAAAACTACAACTAAAAAACAAACACGTCTCCTCCAACACCAATAAAAACACCTTTTCTTTTCTCTCATCGTCCTGAAAACCAAACTTCAAACTGTTGATTTGAATCCTTTCAGCGGCGTCGACCTTCAGTCCTTCTGAAATGCATGAAGGCAGCGTGACGCCAGCGTGTTGAAGCACAAACCGACGCCCGGACGCCGACACGCCGGAGCGTTTCGCTTCTATTTTTTCTTTTTTAATGCTGTGAGGTCGAACAGAGCGAGCAGCGAGCGGGTCAACCCCCCCGACTCACCTTCCACCATCACTCACGCCTCTTATGCATGAAGAGAAGAAGAGTGTGTGTGAAGCTCAATCACCAGCTGAGAGCGTGTGTGTGTGTGTGTGTGTCCTTCAGCAGGTCAGCGTCCCTGCTTCACCTCCTGCCGTCCGTCTGTAATGTATGAAAGCGTCTCCTTGCCGTGCAGGAGGAGCGTGACCTCTGACCCCAACGCTGCAGCTCCCTGTGCAGCTTCATACATTTCAATGGCAGCCGTCTATAAAGCGCTGTGTGTCTAGACACCACACACACACACGCATGGAGCATACATATGGATGATGCACACGCACACACACACACACACACACACACACACACACACACACACACACAC
>NW_022282041.1:0-1028 GCF_004355925.1 Anarrhichthys ocellatus | reverse complement strand
ACACACACACACACACACACACACACACACACACACACACACACACATCAAACACGAGTGTGTCTCGTCATTTCAACCAAGCTGAACTGAAAAACAGCAGTTTTTATGAAGAAGGTCAGTTTAAACCTGGATTTAATGTCCTCACAAACACAGTAAAGTTCTGCTACAGGAAGACAGTCTACAGTAAACGAGCTCCTCTTGTGGTTTAAAGTGACACGTTTCTTAATATTTCTTTCATATATTTTGTTTGTTTGATCTGCATTAAATAGCAGGAATAAAAGTCGGTTTCTGCTGTTTACATGCGCACGGTCTTTTCAAAATAAAGTTCCATCTTCACAGGAAACAACGTAGTGAAGATCGTGGTTTGGGCTAAAATAAATGATATTTTATCATCTAATGTTTTCATTCTTCTTGTCATCATGCTCTCCTGTGTTTGCATATCACGCTGCCTTCAATAACAGCAATATATCATATTGCTTACGTTGTAGAATCACTAGAACACATGATTTATAGTTAAAATATTCAAAATGTTCTGTCATATTAAGAGACAAACATTCTCTGAAGTTGGAACAAACTCTCCTCTTCTCTAAATGAAGTGTTCTCCTCCTGAGAGACTCCTCCTTGTCGAAGCGTCCCTTTGTCAGCGTTTGTATCTTTTGTGTGTTTCCTGCTCCACGTCCCATCATGCCTCTGGGTGCGTCGCCGCGGTGATCGGTCATAACAAAAGGGCGACGGAAGCTCTCTGAGGACCAGATAACCTCCTGCAGCTCCCTGTCAGCATGCTAATGCACCTCCTTTCACTCCTCTTTATCTCTTCTTCATATCCAGAGAATCTCTCCACCTCTCCTCCTCTTCTCAACTTTATTTTTCTTTCATTTCTTTACATCTGAAAGAAGAGTCGTATACGTTTCTCCTTCTTTCTCTCTCCACCTATTGTCTGTCTTTGTCCTCATTTCTCCTCTTCCTTCTGCCTCTACGTTTCTCCTCTTCCTTCCATCTTTCTCCTCCTCTTCCTTCCATCTTCCTCT
>NW_022282040.1:1855-9111 GCF_004355925.1 Anarrhichthys ocellatus | reverse complement strand
TCCTATCACGCTACCTTCACGGTATGCATCCTAACTTCCTATCATGCTACCTTCACGGTATACATCCTAACTTCCTATCATGCTACCTTCACGGTATGCATCCTAACTTCCTATCATGCTACCTTCACGGTATGCATCCTAACTTCCTATCATGCTACCTTCACGGTATGCATCCTAACTTCCCTTCATGCTACCTTCATGTTCTGCGTCCTAACTTCCCTTCATGTTACATTCACGGTATGTGTCCTAACCTCCTTGCTAACAGGCTGACCCACTGACCTCCAGCTTGCTGAGGCCAGAGAAGGTGTGGTCCC
Source organism: Anarrhichthys ocellatus (assembly GCF_004355925.1). Classification (NCBI taxonomy): domain Eukaryota; kingdom Metazoa; phylum Chordata; class Actinopteri; order Perciformes; family Anarhichadidae; genus Anarrhichthys; species Anarrhichthys ocellatus. The sequence goes on along the minus strand of NW_022282040.1, from coordinate 8,797 downwards.
TCAGAGAGTCCACGGCGTTGTGGTCCAGGTAGAGTTCGGTCAGACCGGGACAGGCGGAGAAGGAGCCTTCAGAGAGGGCCGTCAGGCGGTTCGATCCCAGTCGGAGGACACTGAGGCTGGGGAGGATCGGAGCAACGCTGAGGGTCACCTCTGGAATCTGGAAAAACAGAAAGTCATGAAACCTTTAAGTTCTAATTATTTATGAATGAAACACAAAACGTAGTTTTAGGGTTCACTTTCAGACACCTTGTTTCCTGTGAGGTCCAGCTCATAGATTTTGGTGAAGATCTGGAAGGAGGACCAGGACAGAGTGGCGAACTGGTTTTTGGGAAACAAAAAAACCTAAAAAAAAGAGAAGAAAAACAAAGAGAAGAAGACACTCAACAGTCGGGGTTTTTTCTGTCAAACTGTCATCTTATCGTCTGAAACAGGAAGCTGGTGTTTCCGCTGTGGTCTCGTCCCGTCAGTCAAAAACACTTTCGTCCAATCAGGATCAAGTTATATATAAATGTAACGATCTTATATTAAGAGATAACATCGCTCTACAGTCATACAGAAAGCCAAAGAAGCCAGAACCAGAAGTTCTGTTCCAGAAGTGAGAAAATCTCATTCATCTCAATTTTTAACAACAACTAAAGATCCAGCTGGTCAGTTATATTTATTATATATGTATATATTTATTTATTGCATATTACTTTATCATTCTACTAAATACTGATGTTCAAATTCAGGAATTATGAGCAAATTGTAATAGAAAAATTACCAAAATGACTATTTTTAGTTTAAGATGTGTGGAAGGTTTTTACTTTAGGAAACCCAAAACACAGTTAGTTGTTTTTAACATTTAGATAATTTTATTTATGTAAAGATATAAATAAATATTGAAAAATATGAATATTGTTAATAATATAATAAAACTCCAAATATTAATTCTGAAAAATAAACTTTTAATTGTTATATTTTTCTTTTTGGGTTACCTTGGTTGTGGGTTCGAATCCCGCTGGTACATCGGTGAAGTCGCGCGTCGTGCAGTTCTCCCTCGTCCGGTGGTCTTTGTCCCAGTCCCTGTGGCAACCGGCCCACGGCGTCACCGGGAGGACGAGGCAGGACAGGAGGACGAAGACGAAGACGAAGAGCTCCATTCTGGAAGAAGATCCTGAGACTCTGAGAGGAGAAACCACGCCGATGGAGAGGACGACGTAACCAGGAAGTGAAGCAGGAAGTGATAAGACCAGCTGTTGGTCTGTTGATAGTGTTTCTCTCTCTATGTGTTTGTTTCTTAGCTCTTTATTGATGTACATATATTTATATATACTGTAAACGTGATGTATTGTAGACGTTGTGGATCCCTGAGACTGACGGAGGCACAGAGTCGTGTTTTGACGGTTTATTGTCGTCGTGTTGTCTGCAGGAGGATCCTGAGGTTCAGAAACAACAAAAACAACAACAAACACTGGGGGGAGGGGCTACACCGTGATGTCATCGTGTCCATGTCATAGTGAGGTTGTGATTGGGGGCGGGGCCTCTCAGCTGTCGAATGTTCAGGTGTTCTGAACGCCCCCCCCTCCTCAAAAATAACAAAACAACAAACGATCAGAAGAAAAACAATTAAAATGATTTATACAAGAAAACAAACTTCAGATTATGATTCATAATTAACCCGGAAACACACACACACACACACACACATGAACACACATACATACACACACAGACATACACATGAACACACACACACACATACACTAACATACACACACACACATACATACATGAACACACACATACACACACACATGAACACACACATACACACAGCTCCTTGAGCAGCGTCTAAAAGAGCCCGATATTAAACGTTATCATAATTATATCAATAATCGCGATGACGACGTGATGACATCACAAAGCGAAGGTTGGAGGCGGGGTTAAAATACAGGAAGCCAATGAATACACAAACAAAGAAAAACAGCCAATCAGAAGCCCGAGATAAAAAATATCAGAAAAATTAAAAAAACAAAACAAAAAAGGGAAAACTTCATTTCCCATCAACCCCGGCAGTGGCAGCAGGTAAGATTGTCCCGTGATTGGTCGATTCCAGAGACAGCAGAGCAAAACAAGGCAGAAGTAAAAATCTGCTGATGTCATGCTTCTCTGGCCAATCACAATCAGTTATAGTGTCATCATCATCCTTAACATCGTCACTCATCGAGCGCTCCCATTGGTTGGTTCTGACCTTTTGTTAAAAAAGGCCTTAAAGTCACTTTGTCGTTCTCCCACAATGCATTGCTCTGTGTGGGCAGGGTTAACTCCCAGCTGACAGTAAACATGTCGTCTCTCAGGGCGGAGTCAAACCAGCGAGGCTGCGTTCAGGGGAAGTGGGGAAAGTGAGAAATACGTGGCAGGGTTTGGTGTTTTTACAATTTCCCAGGGTCAGTGAACACAACACTGACTCCAACTAATTTGATAATCAATTAATCTGTTCAGTCATTTATCATTTGCTGCTTTTCTCTATTTTATATCATTTTAAGATAGTCTTTCAAGCCTTTAAAGTGACATTAAATGCAGCACAAAATGAGGGAAAAAAGACACTTATCCAACTTCCCGACGTCCCCTGAAGGCAGCAGCAGTTTATCTCCGTCCCTTATAATAATAAATCTTTTCATTGTGAGATCCTTTAAATCACACAGAACATGTCGTAGTGTTTCTACTTCAAAACACAAATCTCTTCTTCTCTTCTCCATCTGTCTCACACTACATTTCCCAGAGTTCCTTGCTCACATGCACCACAATCCATCACGATTCCTTTCACACTCTCCCACGTCTGTATTCTTACATATCCCATGAGGCATCAATTTCTACATTTTTCCCACCGTTGCCAGAGACATGAAGGCAACACGTTAATGATTCATCTTCATAAAATATAAACTTCAAGATAAAATAAGTCTGGAAACACTTCAAATATACACAACGCTTTGAGAAGATTCAACATGCGAGTCTCTCCTCACACCTGTCTGTTTGTCTGTCTGTCCGTCCGTCTGTCTGTCTGTCTGTCTGTCGGTACAGCAGCCTGTCTGTCTTTGGTTTGTAGCGTTCAGCCACGTAGCATTCAATGTCACACGACAAACACGAGCTTCAGGGAAAAGGTTCCCAACAAACAAACTCGTGATTCCCGTACAACATGAACGCTGCCTTGGCTAAGCTAAGCTAAGCTAACTCTCCCCCCTTTGTGCAGCACGTTAGACTTAATAAAAGCTAACCGCTTGTTGCTCCCGGCTCAGGCTAACTGACAAGCCCGAAGCTAACGCAGACTCTCTCTGGCTAAAACGGAGCTAGTTAGCCTCCTGGGCTAACGGCGGCTAACGTACAAACCGACCTACTTCATCTTTAAGTAAACAACAACAACAACAACAACAGGAGACTTCTGCTAACAGTAGCTAGCCACTTGAGCTTTAAGGCACCTTTTGATAAACGACCGATCACGACCACAGCGATCAATAAAAACAGATAACCTGTGCTAATGTGCTAATGCTAGGAGCAGGCTACACACACACACACACACACACACACACACACACACACACACACACACACACACACACACAGCAGGACTGAAGATACAGGACGTGTGTGATGTTAGTTGGTGTGTGACTCAGTATTGTGAAGGTGCTGACGGACACACACACACATACACACACACACACACACCCTGTACTCTACAGCATCAAGTCCTGCAGCCAATCAGAGCGCTCCCTGGGGTCAGATGGGTGTCTCCTTGTTGTGTTTGAGGTCCGGTGCACTGAACTGCCGTCTCATCCTGGGGGGGGTGGTGAAGCCCCACCCACCAGGCGGCGGTGGTGGTGGCGGCCCCGCCCCCAGCAGCAGCATGTCGGCGAGAGGGGGCGGGACCCCGGAGCGCGGCAGGCTGTGGTAGTTGGGGTAAGGTCCCGGCTGGAATGGTGCATTGTGGGGGCTGTAGTAGGGGTGGTGCTGGAACGGGTGTTGCTGGTGAGGATTGTAATAGAAGCCTCCATCTCTGCCCCTCCCCCCCCCTCCCCCTCCTCCTCTCTCACCACCGGGTCCGGGCGATGCCCCCCTCCTCTGTCTCGGTCGTCCCTGGTGACCACCGCCGCCTCCCTGATGATGCTGGTCGTGGTCATAGCTACCGTTGCTGTGGGCGGAGCTGTCCAGAGAGTTGCGGCGGTGGCGCCGTTGCTGGTTCTGGTTGCCGCCCTGGTAGTAGAAGCCGCCCTGGTTGCGTTGCTGCCAGGCGCGATGAGGGCTCGGGGTGCGCATGCGAGGGGGCGGAGCCAGGAAGGGGAGGGGCAAGAGAGGGGGACCCTGAGGGGGAGGGGGCGATGGGGAGCTTTTACCGCCTCCTCCTCCTCCTCCTCCTCCTCCTCCTCCTCCTCCTCCTCCCTCCTCCTCCCCCCAGTCTACCCCTCCCTCCCCCAGACCCAGAGCCTGCAGGGCGGCGCTGGCCGGTCCCCATGACAACCGGTGGGCGGGGTTACTCTTGAAGGGAAACTTGAGCTTGCACTCCTGGGGGGGGATGAAGCGGCCGGTCCCGGGGAGGTGAACGGGGACAACGGGGGAGTTCTGACCTGTAGGGGGGAGGAAGGGGAGACAGGACATCTGTCAGGTGTCTCCTGAAACAACCTATAAAACGCGTCTCAGGTGTTACGTGTCTTGTGTCTCAGGTGTTGCCTGTCTCAGGTGTTGCGTGTCTTGTGTCTCAGGTGTTGCGTGTCTTGTGTCTCAGGTGTTGCGTGTCTCAGGTGTTGCGTGTCTTGTGTCTCAGGTGCTATATGTCTCAGGTGTTACGTGTCTCAGGTGTTACGTGTCTCAGGTGTTACGTGTCTCAGGTGTTGCGTGTCTTGTGTCTCAGGTGTTACTTGTCTCAGGTGTTGCGTGTCTCGTGTCTCAGGTGTTACGTGTCTCAGGTGTTACGTGTCTCAGGTGTTACGTGTCTCAGGTGTCTTGTGTCTCAGGTGTTACGTGTCTCAGGTGTTACATGTCTCGTGTCTCAGGTGTTACGTGTCTCAGGTGTTACGTGTCTCAGGTGTTACATGTTTTGTGTCTCAGGTGTTACGTGTCTCAGGTGTTACGTGTCTCAGGTGTTACGTGTCTCAGGTGTTACGTGTCTCGTGTCTCACATGTCTCGTGTCTCAGGTGTTACGTGTCTCAGGTGTTACATGTTTTGTGTCTCAGGTGTTACGTGTCTCAGGTGTTACGTGTCTCAGGTGTTACGTGTCTCGTGTCTCAGGTGTTACGTGTCTCAGGTGTTACATGTTTTGTGTCTCAGGTGTTTCGTGTCTCAGGTGTTGCGTGTCTCAGGTGTTACATGTCTCAGGTGTTGCGTGTCTCAGGTGTTGCGTGTCGTGGTCTCTGACCCTGGGTCTGGTTCTGTCCTCGTAGTTTCTTGGTGATGTTCTGCTGCTGAAGGTTCAGGAGCCGCTGCTGTTCCTGCTTCAGCCAGCGGAGGCGCCCTCTCCTGAAGGCCGGGTCCTCGTCCATCAGCTGCTTCACCTGGACCTCCGGCTGGCGGCGTTGTGGGGGGGCGTCGCCGGCCTCGCCCCTCTGAGGAGACCCGCCCTCTTCTTCTTCTTCTTCTTCTTCAACGTTCGCCTCCTCGTCCTCGTCGCCCTGGAGACAAAAAGAGGACTTGTTACCGGGGGAGAGACCCAAGACCAGGGAGCAGGACCAGGACGTGGTGTGTGGATGTACCTGGACAGGTATGATGCTCTCCATCTTGATCATCCGGTCTCTCAGAGCTTTGATCTCCTCGTCCTTCATGTTGTTCTGCAGCTTCACTTCCTGGAAGACAAGTGAGGAGAGAGGAGAGGAAACAAGACAAGAGAGGAGACAAGACAGGAGAGGAAACAAGAGAGGAGAGGAGACCAGAGAGGAGACAAGTGAGGATAAAGGAGAATATACAAGAGAGGAGAGGAGACAAGAGAAGAGAGGAGACAAGAGAGGAAACAAGGGAAGAGAAGAGAGGAGACAAGAGAGGGAATAGACAAGGGAGGGGAAGAAACCAGAGAAGAGAGGAGACAAGAAAATAGGAAACAAGGAAAGGGAAGAGAGGAAACCAGAGAGGAGAGGAGACAAGGGAAAAGAAGAGAGGAGAGGAGACCAGAGAGGAGAGGAGACAAGGAAAGGGAAGAGAGGAAAGAAGAGAGGAGAGGAGACCAGAGAGGAGAGGAGACAGGAGACACATGTTATCTATGGATACAGTCTCTGTCCACTCTGATCGATCAGGATGGATTGATCAGTGAACTCACCTCCAGAATGTCGGTCAATTTATCGATGTGAGCCTTCAGGTCGTACGCCTTCTCTCCTCCTCCCTCCCCCGTCTCTCCCCCTCCCCCCCCCTCCTCCGTGGGGGGGCTCCTCTCCTCCCCGATGCCCACCGTGTCACACACGTCCTGGGACACCAACCTCCAGCTCTCTCTCTCGTTGGGGTCCTTCTTTACATACATGCGGCTCAGCTCCTTCATCTTCACGATGGACAGAGCTTCTATCTCCTGACGGGAGTGACGGAAGTCTCCCAGAGCCACCTGGGGGGGGGGGGGCCTCAGTAACTGTTCTCTATCTGACTCGTGTTGAGACATTGTGTGTGTGTGTCTATGTGTGTGTGTGTGTGTGTGTGTGTGTGACAGACCTCGTAGCAGATCTCCTTGACCGCCTGCATGCGGAGGTCCTCCATGGTGACCCGTTTTGGGTCTTTGCTGATCCTCCTCCTCTGAGGGATCTGGTAGACCCGGAGAGGCTCCCTCCTCTTCCCACTGCTGGGGAGACCACACCGCTTCACTATGGACTGGACCTGGAGAGACAGGTGAGACAGGTGAGAGAGACAGGTGACAGGAGAGAGAGACAGGTAGAAGGTGTGACAGGTAGACAGGTAGAAGGTGTGACAGAGAGACAGAGAGACAGGTAGAAGGT
>NW_022282040.1:1615-1845 GCF_004355925.1 Anarrhichthys ocellatus | reverse complement strand
GTGACAGAGAGACAGGGAGACAGGTAGAAGGTGTGACAGAGAGACAGGTAGAAGGTGTGACAGAGAGACAGGTAGAAGGTGTGTGGACCTTGTTAGCAGGTAGCTTCTCCCTCAGAGAGGAGATCAGCCTCCAGCTCTCCTCACAGGACCGTTTGTCTGAGTCGTCTCCACTGTCACTGTCTGCATACTGATCACACACACACACACACACACACACACACACACACACA
>NW_022282040.1:0-1605 GCF_004355925.1 Anarrhichthys ocellatus | reverse complement strand
CACACACACACACACACACACACACACACACACACACATTATTGGTTATTGGTTACCTGAGGGCCTAAAGATGATCTGATGGATATCAATCAAACAGAGACTAACCAGTCTGTGTTGCTCCAGCAGCAGATCAGCCTCCTCCTTCTCTCTACGGTACTGAACCTCCATGTCCTGCAGTCTGTGACACACACACACACACACACACACACACACACACACACACACACACACACACACACACACACACACACACACATAAACATGTGTGCTGATATCTGAAGGGATTATTTATACCCTGAGTGAATACTTGATTCTTTATGTTTAATGTTTGTCAACCGTAAGCAATGTTATTGACTTTGAATCTTGCTAGCATAACGTTAGCTTGACGCAAGCATAATATTAGCCTTCTGGCTCGTAGCCAAAGGGTTTATTGTGATGTATATATGTATATGTATATATATATATACATATATACATATTTTAAAGTAGTTACCTCTTCTCCATCTCCAGCTTGATGTCGATGCCCTGTTTCTCCAGCAGCTCCTTCTGGGCGTAGTTCCAGTCCTCCGGCTCCCCCTGCTGGTCGGCGGTGGCGCTGCGCTCCCTCTCCAGCCGAGCCTGCTCCGGGTGGTTGAACCGGAACACGTGGTTCTTCCCCATCACGATGCGGTGACCTAGCAACGGAGACAGACCACGCCTTCTGTTTAATAAGAACACACCTTTTACATAAATAATAACACATAAATAGATATAATAAATACAATGATAAATATAATAGATAAATAAAATAAAATAAAAATAAATAAAGTAAATAAAATAAAATAAATAAAATAAAGATAAAACATCGGCTTCCTTGATAAAAAGTCAAAGCTACAAAGAAGCCCCGGCAGACGACTACGACTCCCAGGGTGCATTTCACTCCTCACCTTGTTTGAGGACGACGGCGTCCTCGATCTGCTTCCCATTGACGTACGTCTCCGCTCCCACCAGCGGCTCTAGAGTCACCACCACTGAGGAGACACAAGAGGACAGCTGAGAGACACAGTGGAGGACGGGGGGGACATCAGCACGGTAACACTGTGAGAACGATACCTGGCAACATGTCCTGGCAGCTTTCACAGAGAGAAGAAGAAGAAGAAAGAGTCACTCAGTGAACACACACTTCACAAAGCTCTGAGGTTAACGACACGACACTGGGGCTTTTATTGTGAAAGGGAAGAAGGGAAGGAGTCGCTCTGGTCTGGTTGAAAAGGAGGAAGAAACTTTTCTCAACCTGTTGTGTAACCTGATTGGTTGATGACGTTATTTACAGCGTGGAAGAGCAGAAAAGGTGGAAATGTTGAGCACGATTTAAAGGCTGACTTTATGGCTCGAGAGGCTCGTCTGCAGCCTACTGCTTCAGCACTGGAGCAGCTTATAAGATGCTGGAGCAGTTTATAAAGATGCTGGAGCAGTTTATAAAGATGCTGGAGCAGTTTATAAAGATGCTGGAGCAGTTTATAAAGATGCTGGAGCAGTTTATAAAGATGCTGGAGCAGTTTATAAGATGCTGGAGCAGTTTATAAGATGCTGGAGCAGTTTATAAAGATGCTGGAGCAGCTTATA
>NW_022282039.1:0-7500 GCF_004355925.1 Anarrhichthys ocellatus | reverse complement strand
GTGATGTTTTCTAATGTTCCAGATAATACACCAGCTGTTGTTTTTGAGAACAGAGACGTGAGGCGTACTTTCACTGCTTCGCCTGGAGGAAGTGTTCCTCATGGGCTGTTTAAAGAAGGTCGTCTCCCAGCTTGCATGAGAGTGATGTGGGTTCATATTCAGCAGCGCTGGTGATCGGTCTGCAGGAGCGCCAAAGAAACGTGTCCCCACAAGTATCTCCATCTCTGGGCAAGAGGCTTCTTCATGTGACGGGATTGTTGTTTTTATTTCCTTTTTATTTAAAACATGACAAGAGTGTGACATAAAAGGTCGGACGTAGTCATCGAGACATTGGTTTGTGGACGTTTTGAAGCCTCGAGTTCTGTGATTTCTCCGTCGCCATCTTGTTTTTTGCAACCAGTGAACAGGAAGTGACCATATCTGGACTGAGGAGGAGTGACGAAGAGACGCCGTATACGTCTCTGGTAGAGACCTGTCAATCACCGTGTACAAAGACTATTAGACTGTTGTGAAAAGTTGATGTTTGGGAGAATACGGGCGCACACACTGACAACATTAATGGTAGGATTTTGGTTGCTAGGTAGAAAACAGGTTGAATAGTTTACCAGCTCCATGCGCCTGCGGCTGCTGTCCTGCTCTCCCTGGACCAGCTCCTCCATCTCCAGCCTCATGTCCTGCAGGCGCTGCTGGTAGTAGCGGGCGTTCTCTCGCTCCCGAGCCTCGGCCTGGGCGCTCTGCTCCAGCTCTTCTCCCAGACGGACCACGCTGTCCCTCAAACGCAGCACCAGCACCTGCACAGCATGGAAGTGGGGCGACATTTAGAGACGTCTGAACCCCCCCAAGCAGAGACATGCAGAATAAAACAATGTTTTTGATGAAATGTCACAATTTGAAGCTTCGTTGTGGCTGCTTTTTTGTGGTTTTGAGGGTTTTAGTTTCTCTTTAAATAAAGCCCCATGTTGTTATGTGTTGAAGGGGGGGGGGGGCTCACCTCAAACCTCTTGACTTGCCCTCTCTGAAACTCCAGTTTATTTTCCAGGTCACACACACGCGCCTCCTGTTTGCTGACGATGCTGCGCCCCACGGTGGACGCCTCCAGGAACTGCACCCTCGACACGCTCTGTTGGAGCTGCATCACGAGTGGGCGGGGGGGGGGGGGAAACAACAGTTAGAGAGCAAATATTAATGTATTGATGCATGAGTGAATGTGGAAGCCAGTGCAACATTAAGACCTGTAACAAGGAGGTTTAATGATCCATATAAAGCTCACCTCCTCCTGCAGAGACTGCCTCTGCTTCTTCACCTCCTCCAGCTCAGCTTGCAGCTCTCTGATCTGCGTGATGTCACTGGACGACTAAACACAGAGGAAGAGCGAGACATTTGTATCGGGGATATAAAAAACAAAGTGATTGAATGAAGGCAGGAAGATAAAAACTGTGAGCAGCACCTGAGCAATGAGCGCCTTGTGCTTCTTCATGAGCTCATTGAGGTCCTCCTGGTCCTCCTCGAGCCTCTTCAGCAGGTCCACCTTCTTGTGCTGCAGCAGGGACAACTGCGCGTCCGCCTGGACGCACAGGTGAGACAGGTCAGGTGGGTTGGGTGTGCATATATTAGTATATACTTGCACATATGCAGCATATTTACAGTAACTCTCTAACTTGTATGTATTAGACGACTGCGCTCCTTCTTAAACATTATCTCAGTTGAATCTACGAGTCAAGAGAATCCACGTAAAATATTCAGGCCACATCTCTCATTCCTCTGTCAGACTAATGAAAGGCATGATGATGTAATTCATCACCCATGCTACTGTTTAAATGTGATGATAACGGCGCCCACTCTCATGGAAGACGTTCATAGAGTTTCACTCTTTTATTCATGTGGAAAACTGACAAACACTTGTGTGAGGAATGAAATAAGAGAGTTGAGAGGAGTTTGAACTTTCTCCCTTTGTCTGTTTCAAGAGTTACAGAAATAATTCAAGGTCCTTCTCACTATGATTTTCATCTAACCGACCTCTGAACCCTTTCTGGAAGCATCTGCATTGGTCCTGTTTCCCCACTCATTGACTCGGGTATATTCCTTTAATCAAACACCTGTCGGCACGCTCACCAAACTCTTCTGCTTGCAGATATTTTCCAGCTCAATCTGAGCGTTCTCCAGCTCCTGAGAGAGAGTCCCCTGAACGCTCTCCGCCTCCAGCCGCCTCGCTTCGCTCTCCTCCAGCTAATTGGCGACATAAAGAGAGCGAGTTAGGTGCATGAATGCACTTCAAACTGGAGTCAGGTGAACGCGTAGGACAGGTGAGCGTACCTGGCAGTGCAGGCGCTCGATCTGCTCCTTGCTGCCGTTGGGGAGGTGCTGCCCCGGGTTGTCCACGGTGGAGAGCAGCAGCTGGGCGTCGGCCAGCAGGGCGTGAGTCCTCTTCAGGTCTCTCTTCAGCTTCTTCTCCACATCGAAGTCCCTGTGGCCGACCTGCAGGACGACACGCCTCAGACTTAAAGAGACAGTTTGCATGTTTAGAAGTGTGTTTGTATGAGGTTCTTCTCCACAGTCAGTTTCACTGCAGTAGATGGACGAGAGAGAAATAAAAAGGGAAGCCAAGTAGAGCAGCAGCTCCTGTGTCCTGAGAGGTAGAATCAGTGTTTAGTGAATGGAGTCTGGTGTGTTTGTAGAGATCAGAGATAACAGCTTCAGTGTCTGACAGCAAGGTAAAGAGGTGAAAACATTCTAAATATAACGTTCACTTAAACTGACAGAGATTCTTTCAGGAGTCTAGAATACGTCCACAGCAGAACATGGACTGTGGAGAAGAACCTCATACTCTAAAAGAGATTAAGCCTAAAGTAGTTTCATGTCACATTCTTCACTCTGAAAGCCTTGAGAAGACTTGAGCTGTTGGCCCGCTACAGACCAGGTCCTGGCCACTTGTCAGGAGTCCAATTACATCCTGGGAGTGACGGAGACAGAGTGTTAAATTAGCCGCCGCCTCCTTGCAGCATATGCTTGTTTTGTGGAACGGCACCCTCATCAGCTCGAGAACATTAACCCACAACAATGACAACAATGATGTACGACGTGAGAGAGCTCGTCCACTCAGAGCCTGCAGGAATAACAACACAACATGAGGATGTGCAGTGACACAGTGTGTGTGTGTGTGTGTACCTGGTCACACAGAGTTGCTATGAGTCCTTCCAAGTCGTGCTTCTCATGAATCACCATCTGTTTCTCCTCGTACTCTTGCTCCAACTGCATCTCCAACTGCCTCAGCTGCACAAACCGACACCAACAGATAAAATACATCGATGGACGAGTGGTCGGAATGATCTTTTATCGCTCCCGACAGGAAACATTCCCTGCAGCAGGTTGCATAATGATAAGCAGGAAAACAATCATCGTCTGTTGAAGAGCATAAAAACAATAAACCGAGGCCTCCGGACAATCTGCTGCTGAATAAATCAAGCAGAGTTTGGTGGTTTGAAGCTGCTGCCGGAGGGAAGAAACTATATTTACTCAAGTACTTTATACTTCTACTCTGCTACACCTCAGAGACAAATACAGTACTTTTTACTCCACGTCATGTATTTGATATCTGTTATTTTGCAGATTCAGGTTATGAACACAAAATATAATCAACAAATAAATGATGATATATTATTATTTAAAAAGATGAAACTTTATTGAAACCTTGGGGAAATGAACAAGCTAGTTGACAGTATGTAAAGTAGAAAATATAATATAAAATATTCAGAGGAAATCTTCATGTTTGTGAAGCTGGAAACATGAAATGTTTTAACATTAACAGTCAAAGATAACTGTGTACTTAAGTACTTTAGTACACGGATCACTGAACGGGCACAAAGTGTCTAAAATATCAAAATATCCCTCAAAGAGACAAACCAACCAGGAAGAGATTAATAATGACCACAAAGAGACACAAAACAACTACAAAGAGACACAAAACAACTACAAAGAGACACAAAACAACTACAAAGAGACACAAAACAACTACAAAGAGACACAAAACAACTACAAAGGAAACCTGTAGAACGTTTGTGTGACTGCAGAGAAGTGATGTAACTCTCTCTGGTTGCATAATAGAAAAATCATTCTGTGAAAAGAATTTGTTTCCTTCTTTCATTCGAGGAAGAACTTTGAAAAAGATCCATCTGCACACAAACAGCACAACACTGCTCCATTCAGTGCTCTATCGACAACTCCTGCTTTTGAGTTCAGTGACGGTGCAGAATTCCTGCTGAACATGATTTTATTCTCTTGTGATGTTCGGAGAATGTTTCAGGTTATTGTGAACACGTATGTGAAGCCTGCAGAGGTCTCAATACTGACGGTGAAAAGTTCAAACTCACGTCCTCGGTTGGAGTTTGAATTATAACAAATCTCCACTTTGTTGCTTCAGGGTCCATTAGTAAGAAACGGATAGCTCTGACTTTATTCAGTTTAGTTTATTGTGCACTCAAGAGAATATCAATAACACTGGAGGTTATTTATTTGAGTAATTCATTAACTTTCTGTATATTTACAATAAAACCAGATTTAAGGTGCAATGTTATTGAATTGTGGCGTGATAAGTACATGTACTCACTGAATAAATGTAACTTGTAATAACACCACCACAATTCTTTTGTAATAAACTAGTATACGCTGGAGTTTGGCAGCAGACAAACTGTAGAACTGTGAACAGTACAGTCAAAACCTCCAAATGATTAAATATACATTACAATTATTAAACTATTGAAAAGAAAAGCATCAAATCTTCACATTTATCAGACTGGAACCAAAAGATATTTGGATTTTTTTTGCATTAACAATAATTAATTTTCTGATCAGTTTTGTGTGCAAGAAATGTGTATTTAAGCTGTCGGATAAATGTAGAAAGTAGAAAGTGACATGAGAGGACAGTACTGAAGGACAAGTACCTCACATTTGTACTTGAGTGAATGCACTGCCTCTGTTGGGCCTTGAGATGTGAATGACGTACCCGTCTCTGAGAGGACTTGTGCACGTCCTCCAACTCCTCTTCTTTGTCCTCCAACTCTTTCTGGTGCATCTGCTTCATCCTCTCCATCTCCATCTCAAAGCGCATGTGGACCTATGAGAGAGAAGAAGAAGAAGAAGAGGAAGAAGTGGAAGAAGAGGAGGAGGAGGAGCGAGAGATGAGCGACGGCAGCGAGTCAAAACTCAATATTTGAATGCGTCTTCGCTGTGTGAAGCACCTGTTGCTGCTGCTGTATTTTGGCGGTGAGCTCGGAGACTTCCTGCGCCCTCTCGCCGCTCTGACCCTCCAGGAGGCGGAGCTGCTTCTTGAGGTCGGGCAGCGAATCGGAGGCGAGGTCGACCGGCAGGCTGAGGTCACGGATCTGAGCGCACAGCTCGTCCTTCTGCTTCTGCAGACGGTCCACCTCCGCCTGGCTCTCCTGCACACACACACACACACACACACACACACACACACACCACTTTTACTTTAGGTACTTTAAGTATGTTCTGATGCTAATAATGGTGTACTTTTACTCCAGTAAATGCAGAACTTTAAACTTTTACTTCAACATCAGACTATCTGAGAGTGAGTATTGTGTGTTTTGTTTTGTTTCTTTCATCTTAATGTTTATGATTTACTCTTCCTTGAATCTGACATTATTGTGCATTAATATCCTGTATATTTCATCACTGCCGTTCTGTTTTCATCTTGTTTCTGCAGCGAGACGTCGGCTTTCTTCTGTATTTCATGAAGGATTTAACGACATTAAACTTTTTATTAACATTTACGGTCTGCCATACGTCAAATATAAACGTTGACTCCATGCGTCTCTGACTCCTTAATCTGTGATGTCATTTGCATCTTTTCACTCGTGTGACTGCGCTTCATGAATCACATGTGACATCTGTAATCACTCAATAGAATACGTGCTCTCTTTACCATAAAGAGCACTGTTACATCATCATCTCTGCTTCATGACTCATCAAAACAAACTGAGAATCCGTGACGTTGCTGGTTGTTCATCAGTCAGCTTTTCTTCCTGGTTTTAGTTCACAGGTGAACACACACACACACACACACACACACCTGTAGGTTGCGGCGCAGGCCGTATATCTCAGCTCCCAGGGCTGTGCTTTCCTGACAGGCTTTGTCCTTCTGCTCTCTCTCAGTGTCGGCTTCCTCCAGAGCCTGAGTCAGCTCGCTGTCAAACCTGAGAGAGAAACCGCACAAAGATGCTTTAAAACGCTGCAGAGCTGCTTTCATTCAGCGGGTAAAGAAGTAAACACTTTAATGTCGGAGCTGGTCGAGTGTATGAGTCCGTCTATACACAGCGTTCACATTTTACCTCCAGATGTTTGAGAGGAAAATGTTTCAATCTGCTGATTTCTGATTCAAATGTCCATAACTCGCTCCTTCGTCTCACTAATATCAAGGTTATTGTATAATTGTATATAATGTAAATATAATGTTAAGTGGAGCAGCTGGACACACACACACCTCCTCTGTTTGCGGTCCACCTCGTGCATGCGGCTCTGCAGGCTGTCGGTGAGGACTCGGGCGTCCTGGAGGTCAGAGGTCACACGGCGACAGTGACGCTTCAGTTCCGTCGCACTCCGCCTGGACTGCTCCAGCTGGGCCTGCAGAGCGGCCACCTACACACACACACACACACACACACACACACACACAGAATTACTACCTTCACACATTTAATCTCTCATCAGCGTTGCCGTGCACGTCGTCACAGCGTCCCGCCTCACCTTGGCGTCGAGCTGCTGTCGGCTCTGTCTCTCCGTCTCCAGTCTGTCCTCCGTCTGTTTGAGGCGTCTGCGGACGAATTCGACCTCCGTCTGGCAGCACTCCAGCTGCATGGCCAGCTCGCTCTCTGTGAGGGGAGACGGATGTTTCTGTCATTTAAAAACCTGCTGGCGTTTAATCCGTCTCTTCTTTTAGCTTGAAAACCAGCAGTGGAGGAAGAAGTGTTCAGATCTTTTACTTGAATTAAAGTAGAAATACCAGAGAATAGGAAAAAGTCCTGAATTCAACATGTTGATTCAGTTAAGTGTAGAAGTGCTGTTGAAGATGATTATTTTCCACTAAAGTTGTTTACGTTTGATCAGAACTTCTTTGTTTGTGTAACAATCATTTTGTTAAATCAGCATCTTGATAAGCCACACCTCTCAGGTGGATGTATTGTCAAAGAATCTCACAGAGGAATCAGCCTTTTGTGTAACACGTCCTTGCATGAGGCATATTTCATCATAATTTCTATATTTTCATAATAGCTGAGCTACAATCTGTCCTTGTAACCCTTGGCAACTGCAGAAGTATAATGGCCTGTAGTAGAAATGATCTTTATGTCTCAGCTCTGAACTATGCAAGAGCATTTCTGACAACGTGACGAAAAGAGATCCTGTAAGAAACTTCAAGGCATTATTCTGAGATACTAAGTCATTATTCTGAGATACTAAGTCGTTATTCTGAGATACTAAGTCGTTATT
>NW_022282038.1:0-8767 GCF_004355925.1 Anarrhichthys ocellatus | reverse complement strand
ACTACACTACACTATACTATACTATACTACACTACACTATACTATACTATACGTCTCATTCTGTGCTTATTAGCGTGACAAATATGTGACTTTCTTTAATCTACCTTTTCTAACTCAAATATTTATGATGTTTGATTTTCAGTTAAAATTAAAATTAGTAAAAAAATAGTGTGTCAATCTGGGGATGGGGAACCCCAAAATAAATCTAACAGAGGGATGAGAGAAAAAGAAATCCTCCAACACAAAATGAGTTTATTTGTTTTTGCTTTTATTCTTGTAAAATAGCGATTACTTCATATGTGTGTGTCATCTAAACACACTCCAAATACATAATCTGAGAAGGAGAAGAACAGTAAACACTGCGGCCTCAGCCAAGAGTCAGGAGAAGATTTCAGAGGGGCCACTCGCCAAAAAAAGATAGTTGCCTCATCATATCAAGTAATAGCCAGACAAATCCTCTGGAAGCTCTCCTGACCTTGGTGATTTCCGCTCACTTCCCCTCATAGAGATTTTAAAGTTGCAAAAAAAGAAAGAACCCACAGCAGCTCCAACGCAGCTGTGATTTAATTGATTTTTTCATACATCACTGACGGGCAAAACACCGATCAGAGTAGAATAGAGGGGGCAAGCATGCCTGACGCTGTGGCACTGTATAAAGGCTGACAGGTCTGGCTGGGTTCCATGTGGCACTCTCTCTCCTGCTGTAACAGGCCTATCTGCTGCTGGGGCCAAAGGGCCTGATTGTATTACAATCACGAGCTTCTTTTTTTAAATTTATTATGATCCGTGTGTCAGACGAGGATGTTAGGAAAGGGATACGGGCCTGTTGTACTGATGCAGGTTTGTTCACGAGGCCTCAAAGCTATTAGAATAACAATTTAGGAAAATCCATTTTCAAATGCAATGCCAAACCACAAATGACTACACAGATACATATCACTGAGTGCGAGCAAGGATCTTGTGTTTAACCAACAGGCTGCCACACTGGATGTATTGTCCTGAATTCAACATCCACAACTGGATACACACACCGAGAAAAAAAACCCTGAATGAGATGCTCTGTCATGGGTCAAAGCGGCTTCCAGGGGGGGCAACCCAAACCTACAACCATGCAGCTGCTGGAGCTGCAGTGTAACAAGTGTTCTCTTTGCAGTCCGAGAGTTTAACTCTGATGCCTCCCTGTCTGGCGTCACACACCTTCAAACCTCACTTATACAGCATGTAGTTTACAGAGCAAAACAGGCCCATGGCATATTTAAATACAGCTCGGCTTCATTTTAACCAGCCAGAGATGAAACTTGCCCTTAAACAATCCTTCGTGATTTCTTTCTGTGAGCACACACACACACACACACACACACACACACACACACACACACACACACACGAGCAGTCACATCCATCCCTGTTCCTCCTCCTTGACAGACTTGGTGAGCTTGGCACTTTTCATGGCCCAGGAGCAGAAAAGGGCAACTCCACCTCCCTCTAAACCCCCTCCTCCCCCCCCCCCCCCTCCCCCCCCCCCCCCCCCCTCTCTCTCTCTCTCTCTCTCTCTCTCTCTCTCTCTCTCTCTCTCTCCCTCTCTCTCCCTCTCAGGGCTTTTCTTTCTTTGAGTTTGAGGTTAAAGATTAGCATCTCTGATAAAGATTAACTCGCTGTCAAAGGAAGGCGCTGATGGCATGAGTTTTGTGGTGCAGGACTGGTGGTGACACCGGGGAGAGGAGCGACCCAGCCTGCAGCAAGGGAGGAAGGGCAGCGTACACATCGGCTCAGTGGATAAGGTTTAATATGGGACATA
The DNA here is from genome assembly GCF_004355925.1 of Anarrhichthys ocellatus. NCBI lineage: Eukaryota > Metazoa > Chordata > Actinopteri > Perciformes > Anarhichadidae > Anarrhichthys > Anarrhichthys ocellatus. The sequence continues at coordinate 6,969 of NW_022282038.1, read as the reverse complement.
ACAGCATCATGTAAAGTTGTAGGAAAGGCATTTTGTTGATGTCATAAAGTTTTGGTCCACTTAATGTGATCTTGGAAATAAGATTAAGGTTGGACATAAATAACAAAGATTGTGCACTTAAATGCTTTTGATTTCTTGAGACATTTCCAGCTTTCCAGTCTCCCTCCTAGACTCCAATAAGTTGTCGGACACTAAGTTCAGCTCTGATTGTTGGTGGACGTGTGCGTGAACTCTTCGAAGGACATGAATCAGGGAACACAATTGGTCCTCTGCAGCAGAAGCCATGTGGCTGAACCAGGATCCAGACAGGCCCCTTTGTGCACCACACCAGCTCAGTTATGTGTCGACAGCCAGCAGCTACCAGGTCAATAAGTGGGAGATTTGTTCAGAGTTCTGGAGCTGAATGAAAACAACGGGTTCGCCAAATAAAATCTGATACCGTCCTTTCCTCTGACATGCTTCAGGTGCTGCACAACACATGCAGGGCTGTTAGGTGTAACTGAGGAGTGTGGTGCTGGTGCACACACCCAGAAGTGGCCATGCAGTTTAGACTGGTTGTGAAATGAATAGCCTACAATGTGCTCTCAAAGTGCATGTTCACCTTCTAAAATGAAAAGAGTGGAGATGTGATTGTGTCCCGGATGTTACAGAACAAAGTTGCCAATGCATGGAAGTTGTTTGATTTTATTGCAATCTTGTGTTTTTTTTAGATTGATTGGATTCCTACAAGTATATAGGTAACTGAGACCCCCCCCCCCCCCCCCCCCCCCCCCACCCCTCTGATGAGCCACTCTTTCATCAAACCAACTGGACGCAGAGGAACATGGTGTCTCTCCCTCTCTTGCTCAGTGGGGCCTATCTGCTGTCTGAAAAACGGTGTTGAAAAATGTGCAGGTCGCTCGCCCTGGAGCGAGGGGGGGGGTGTTGCAGTGTGGGGGTTTTGTCATAGCCTGGCTCTGTGGCTCTGGCGATCGGTGGCCGTTCGACCTTATTGCACTTCGGGGAAAGCTTCAAATGGACTTGATGAAAAATGGATGGATGGATGATCTTTTTTTAGGGGGGGGGGCACATATGTGATGGCAGTGTAGGTGCTCTGGTGACTCCCCAAAAAAGGGTCAACATTTCTATGCAGACTGTGAATTAAGCAAAGGTGAAGGAGAGTTTGCTGCTTGTTAGTACTTATTATAAAGTGTAGCGGCATTGGGAGAAATAATACAACTCTCATGTCAGACTACAAACGTGCATGAGTTCACATGTGTTTACAGTTTGTAAATGTTTTCACACATGAACCAACATGTCTCTAAAATCGCATGTGCTCTAAATTGATCGGGTTTCTTTTCTTTCTCTCTTTCTCTTTCTTTTGCTCTGGAGTGAGACCTAAACAGAGAGTTAGTTCAGCATGTGGAAAAAGAGTCCACCAAACGTAATGCAATTGTAACCATGGAGATCATTTGAGAGGAAGGCAGCTGGCCAGTGGTGTTGCAGTAAATTATGTCAAATCAGGAAATTGGATACACATGGGGGATGCGTCCAAACGATAGGTTGATTGAGGTCAAGGCTAAAAAAAGTTACTGTTAATGTTTATCTTCTGATTTTCAGCGACTGCAACTAAGTTTGATTGAGCTTTGTCTCATAAAGCTTCTCTGGTAAATAAAGCTGAATACTTTGAGAAAGATTCAGCAATCACGAATAGGCCCGTCACGTTATTATTAAGTTATCGTCCTATTGTACGATGTATGCACAGGACTTTGATCGTTGTTACGTTATTAACTTATGGTACGATATATGGACCTGACCACGAACATTTGAACATTATTAAGTTATTGTACGATATTTGAGCATGACCTCCATCATTTTACCTTCATCGACTTTATCGTACTATTTATGGACATTACCTCGATAATATGAACGTTACCACCTTATCGTTTGGTACATGGCTATGACCTCGATCATTTCAACGTTATCGACTATACTTGTTGTACGATATATGGACATGACTGGGATCGTCTTTAAGTTATCGAGCTATCATAAAATACATTGACATGACCGTGATTATTTATTAGATGTTGACTTATCATAAGATATTTATAAATGGCCACCATTATTTTTACGTTAACGACCTTATGTATTTGATATATCTATATGCCCTGGATCATTTTACTGACCACTTGTTGTGTTTACATGCATGTTTCTTTCGACGTCATCAACATTTTATCAAACATGATGCCAGGATAAAGAGCAGGGCTTTAAGATTCGGGCATTGCACAGTCAATAGACATTTATTGTTGACAGAGAACGAGAGTCAATTTTAGTTATTTTCTGAGTTGCGTTTTTCACATTCCAATGCCAATTTCTAAATATTTTCGAGAGTTAAAAGTCAGTTTCTCTTTGACGGGGTGTACTTGGTGTTAATAAGCCGTTATTTTATTATTATATATGGTCTTAAAGTGACAAAAATATTACATATGGATATTATTTCTGCGACAATATATTGTCCAAGATAACTAGTTAACGTGAAAGGCCTTTCCACAAAGTTGGCCTGCAGTTTTATGTCTGCATTTGCTCCCCTGACTACATGGACTGAAATTAAGAAGAAGACTAACGGATTTCTGACAGTTAGGTGAAAAATATATCAACCTGTCATTACATAAAGAACCTTGATCAAATGTTATATGCAAACATAGTTTGGTGGATAATCTTACACATGGCATTATTGACATATATTCATGTTTTGTGTTGGAGTTTAAATACTTTAAATCTTGTCCTCTTGTCAGCTGAATGCAGTTTCCCAAAAACAACAACAGAAAATAATTATTTTTGGATTGGAAATTAAATATCCTTGTGTCGCAATTAAAAGGTGACAGGCATTGAACAGCATTAAAGCATTGAACAGCACATAGAGAAGGAATGCTGCAGCACTCCTCCATGCAGTGGGTTGATCATTAAAGAACTGAGCTGTTGCTCCTCCGGGTCAAAGGTCACTTCTGGAGAGCTGAGTGCCAATATATCACCAAGTGCTGTGGGGCTTCTCTGTTAATACTACCAGATACTTTTTCAAATGTTTTGCCACGAATGTAAAGCAGCAGCACTGATATTTATAAGCATGTCTGAACTTGTGTTTCAGTTGAGTGATTCTGTTGTGATTCAGGTGGAGCTATACGGTTAAAAGAAGTACGAGGACAAAGACTTCTAGAAACTTTACATGAGGCTGATCTTTATTTGTATCCAGCACAGAGACCTTGATAAACAATAGTGAGTATTAGTAAAGCTGTTCTGAAAAAGGATCATATGTATGTGTGTGTGTGTGTGTGTGTGTGTGTGTGTGTGTGTGTGAGGGCTGAGGCAGGCCGGTGACAGCACTACCAGACCAGCAGAGATAAGAGCAGGAGGGAGCCCTGATAACTCCTCTTCGGGTCACGTGAGACTTTAACATGAGACTAAAAATCCATCCAACCCTCAACATTGTGCCTGCAAATTATTAAGAAACAAATATATAACAAAATATTCCAGTATCACAAACTTGCTTGTGTATGGGGTTTCGGTGAGTCTAAACCCTGCTGTTCTCTCACTTTATGTTAAAGCTCTGCTATGCTTTACTTGCTTTACTTTATGTTTTACTTTAACTTCATCCTGAGACAAAAAAAACAAAACTGCACCCATCTGCATCGTTTTTATTCAGATCCAGGATCCCGATCCAGGAGCATGCATGTAAAAGTCCCCCCTTTCTCCCTCAGCCTCCACTTAAAAATCTGGCTCATCAGCTGTTCTCGGGGGCCTCTGGAGGCGGCCTCCTCCCTTTGTCTCGGCCTATGGGCTAGCTGGCTAAGCTAGTCGGGCCCCTGCATCACTTTCTGGGCAACTTTAGACTAGTCCACTCCTGCTCCCGTGTCGCTCCAAATTTCCCGGCTAGAGATAACCCTGCAGGGGCTGACGTGAAGTGAGGAAAGAGGGGAAAACACAGGGAGGAGACCCTCCGGGGGCTGCGACAGGGATGGACTTTGGCCAGAGATGCGCGTGAGTGCATGGAGGGGAGAAACAATGAATAAGTTTATAGTTGTAGGCTGTAGGAGTAGTGGTGGTGATGGTGGTGGTGCAGGCTGGTACGGGGAGGTCGGGGGGGATCCTTGCTTTTGATTTATGTGTTTGGGGGGAAGCTGTCAGAGAGCAGAAACAGAGGCAGCGCGAGCCACAGATTTATATTCCAGCACTTTAATAAAATACACGAGCCGCTATGCAACAGCACGGACACCGTGGATGCTATTACAGAATGATTCACCAGGAGAACCACGTTCTGCCACAGCTGCGGGTGGACGTGTACCTGCCCGCATCAGTGCCGGGATGCGTCCTCCTGCTCCGGGACGGTAGCGGGCAAATCGCGCTAAACGTTGTCCGGGATGTGTTCGTTTCTCTCCGGCTGATGCCGAAGTTATTTATGGGCCGCGCGCGTAGCTGCTGGGGAAACAGCTGTTCGCCTCATGGGGCCGCTTCTCGTTCGAGCTTAATTCCCAATTTTCTTTGCCCGTTTTTTCGATAGCTGGAAACATTTCCGACGTTTTTTGTTTTTTTCTTCATCTCCGTTGTTATTGCTGCGGGTTTGTTCATTATTAATGCGAGGAGTTTGTGCGTGTTAACTTTGAGTTTCTCACGGTGCGCTTTGGATTATATTTATGACGATAATATGCATTGAAATTAATTAAAATCAGGATTTAGAGCATGTTGTTCGATTGCGATCATTTTCTCTTTTGTATATTGGCTGTGATGTTGTCATATTGATGCAATAATTGATGTGCTGACGTTCTCATAACAGGCTATTATATGATATTTAAGAAGCAGTTTATTTATCGTTTGAGTTACTTTATTGTCTTCTTTTTTAGGATTATAGACCATCGAACACAGACATGTTGTTTACCTTTCATGCTATTAATACTCCATGAGCTCATTGCACAATATTGTTTCTTATCATTTATGGATCATTTTAGAACATTTTCCATTATTCCCACGTGTAACTGCTTCCTACTGATGGCTTTCAGTGCCATTTTATTTTTCAAACAGCAGAACAAATACGGCGAATATGAAAGCATGTGTAATATGATAACCAGAATCAATAACACGTCAAATCGCTCCCACGCAGCCTTCGTTCCTCCCTCTCGCTCTCACTGCTCTTATTGCTTTTATTCCGGGATATTCAGCGGGAATAATTTCAGGTCAGCGGTACCTGTCAGCGGCCGCTCTCATCCCAGCCGCTCGATCGGACTACAAGAGGTCTGTGCTCTGTATCGGATTTGAGCGAGACCTTTTGATTGCATATCTCTGTCTCTTTCTCTCCCTCCCGTTTCCCCCTGCAGTTCTTAGGAGCTTTCTGGAAGCCGCTTCCTTCCGCCAAAACATCAGCCAATAAGAGGAAATCTTTAGGTGAGTCCTGCTGTTTTATTATATATTTCTTTCTTTATTTATTGTGATGCTTTATGTAATGTGAGGAAGAGGTTCATGTTGTATAAACCCTCCTAATTGCATACCCATAATGTCTAAATTTAGACCATTCGAGCTGGTCAAAACACTGCATATCTTTTTATTGTTTTATGCACGGGGATTTATTTTTTTATGGGGACAATATATATTTCAAAACTGATTTTATTCTGCACCTGTTGTAGGGTAATCCTCTTTATTAATATGTGTATAATCCTTCTCATTATTGCATATACTTTAACATTTCCACGCCATGATGTTGGAAGTAAGCATAGTAATGTGAGTGAGGAGATGAGGGGATTTTGCTCCACGATTAGTCGATTTACTCCATTTGTTTCCTTTAATAATCGACCGAATCTGCAAAAGGGTGCAGCAGAATGAGTGCATGCAAAATGTGTGTGTGTGGTTGTGTGTGTGTAATATCATGTAATGACACGTGCTAATGTCATATAATCCAGCGGTGTGAAGGGCAGTGTGGTGACCGCAGCAGGGTCCCTTCATCATTTCATAAGACAGTTATTAAAACAGTCGCTGCAATAACGACCCCGAAGCTAATAATGGTAACGAAACTAGCACAAGCAGCAGCGTGGAGTCACAGCGGTGGAGTTAATCCATTCAAACCATCAAGGAACAGATCTATTTGTTTGCATTGGCATTAACAGCAACACAGTCTCTGCACAGTAAAAACAATATCAAATATGATTTCAAATCCCGTAGTCGGAGGAAATTCCTCAGCGTTATCCTCCGTGGCCTACATGTCCCGAGGGGGGAAGGGAAAAAAAGAAAACAAAATGGAAAGAGGATTTCCATGGCTCTGCGAGCCAGAGAGTTTCAGTTGTGAAACCCAATATCCGTGACTCGATCCGAAACACGGATCCGTCGATGCGCGTCTGCCATCCGAGGAAAAAATAAATAAAATAAAGGAAAAGATCTGCCCTCCTTTACGAGCGCCGGCGTGCTTTTACAAGTCAAGACATAGAATCCGCTCTGCTCTCTGCCCACACTATTGCTCAGTGGAAGAAAGAAGAAGAAAAGAAATAGCAGAAAATAGCTGATTAGTGGTGAAGTTAATGAGTGATGAGGTTGTTTTTCAGCAGCAGTTTGCAGATCCCTCTTTCCTGTCACACACACAAAAAGACGGTCTGAAGGAAAAGTTGCAGTCGGACACATTTCAGGCTCCCACCTACACGGAGCTCATCCTCGCATTTCAGCAGCCCACAGCGAATGCTATCTGTTTTAAAGTTGGGCTGTTTACACACACACACACACACACACTCTCTCTCTCTCTCTCTCTCTCTCTCTCTCTCTCTCTCTCTCTCTCGCACACACACGCTGCTGCATGCGAGAAAACTCATAAATCTTACGTAGCCATAAACGACAGGGGTAGCGTCCTGAATAATAAAAATAGAGGGAAGTGGGAGAGAGAGAGAGAGAGAGAGAGACAGTCTATTTGGAGGTGTGTGTGTGTGTGTGTGTGTGTGTGTGTGTGTGTGTGTGTGTGTG